>NC_053161.1:28392176-28632176 GCF_016835505.1 Polypterus senegalus | reverse complement strand
TATGAACATGCTGCATAACAAAACCTAGAAATATAAATAAAATGTGTTCCTTTCAGCAATAACAAATCAAATCATTCAGTTGTCTTTGCTCATATGTCATTTTAGAGCTGGACGCCTGGCATCTTTTTGGCCACAGGTTCGCTTTCTGTTTGGTGTGAGGTTCTGTGTTGTGGAGATTCTCAGGATGGATTGCAGGTGCTCATCAGTGAGGCGACTCCTGTGTGCTGTTTTGTTAGTCTTTATCACTGAGAAGAGCTTCTCACACAGATATGTGCTACCAAACATGCACAAGGTTCGAGCCGCATGTAGACGGACTTTTTGTTCTTCAAAGTCACCAAAGCGCCGTGCAAACTCAGTGCGCCAGTTTATCAGCAAAGTGCGATTTGGGAACACCGTAGTGACGACTTGGTTTAACATTACTTGGCAACAGGGAAAGTGGGGCAATTGCACTGGTGCATTTGTGTCTCCCATAAAAGCAGCTTCACTTGAAATCACTTTGTGATTGTGCACGGGTAAAACGTCCGCTGAAGTGTCAGATTCTTATTTAATTATGCTGCTTTCTGTATCTTCTGCATTGCATTCAGGTTACCCTGATGTTTTGTCTCATAGTGCCGCCTTAGATTAAATTCTGTAATTACAGCCACATTAGCTCCACAAATGAGACACACGGGTTCAGTAAACATATACTCAGCCTCCCATCGGTTTTAAAGGCTCTATTTTCAGAATCAACTTTTCTCTTCAGCATCGTGTGAGCTAGCTTCGCAATAACTTGCAGCATCATAAGCTAGACTTGATTAACGCGTAAGTGTTCGCAAGGCAGCTGAAGCGCTGCATTATGGGATCTGTAGTTTATTGTGTTACCAGCGCTTCATATACCCGGCTTTAATAACAATAATACAGTATATAAAATGATCTCGGGGTCGGATATAATTACACGCCGGGCCGGATGTGGCCCGCGCCCTTGAGTTTGACACATATGGACTAAATAGAACTTGAAAAGATATATTTTTTCAAATGTGATCGCAAATTCAGATAGAGTTGACGCCACTACAGCCTGCATGCCTCAATAAGTCATCCTCCCTCGCCTTACTTTTTACCGCTCATCTAATGAATACACTGAGTATGGCTTTACCAAAACAATCATTGATGGCTAATAAAGTATCCATTATTCGAGTATGTAGATCGGGATATATATATATACATATATATATACCCGCGATCGCAGCGAGAAGTAGTGTGTTAAAAAGCTAGAAAAGAAAAGGGAACATTTTAAAAATAACGTAACATGACTGTCAATATACAGTATTTGTTTTGTGAGTGTTACTGAGTGTTGCTGTCATCAAGGATTTGATTATCATTATTTCTTTCAATCAGGTTCGTATTTGTAGGATGTGTTGTGTTCAAGTTACATTCCGTGTTTGTCAATCGCTGTAAAGATGACAGGTTTCATTCATCGATTCGCTTCTTACTGCATCAATAAACAGCTCGCCTTCTTCTTTATCTGAGACCTGACACACTGCATGCACGGGTTTTTTACACTGTCTTCCTTTAGCGGACATTGACTTTTTCCAACGTGTGCTTTGTTTCCGCAGTAGTTGGATTTATGAATATGCTTGTATGTATCAGACGCTTCATATTTTTGCTGCCTTTTCAATTGTGTAATTCGGTTTTGTTCAGCTTTGGAACTGTTGCTTTTATCTGTGCACTGCGCCAGTTCACGGAGCGCTCGTGTACATGCATCGAAGTTTCCCAGCTGTGCTGGTGCCATCTCGTGCTATGTCCATGGCTGTATTTAATGTTACCTTAGTCCTGGCACTTAAAACTTTCTCTCGCAGTTTCGCTGAGTTTGTGTCAAACACCACCCTGACCATCTCATCTTCCTCTCCATAAGCACAGTCCTTCACCCGTGAATATTTAGTGGCAGTTTGCTATTGGATTGCCGCTGACGGACGGCCTTATATGGGCAGGCACTAAATTACAAACGCCAGCGGCAGCCTGTCTATGAACTTAATTTAAAGTGTAGGTTTACATCGTGCTTTGTTTCCGAAGTAGCAGAACTCATGAATATGGTTGTATATGTCACTCGCCGCTTCTTATTGTTTCGCTGCCTTCTCAATTATATAATGCATGTTTTCTTCAGCGCTTTTGAGGTCTTCCTGGTTTTCTATGTACGCGTGATTACGGGGAGGCGTGATGATGTCACACTAAACTCCCCCACGGCGTTGAAGCTCATCTCCATTACAGTAAATGGAGAAAAACTGCTTCCAGTTATGACCATTACGCGTAGAATTTCGATATAAAACCTGCCCAAATTTTGTAAGGAAGCTGTAAGGAATGAACCTGCCAAATTTCAGCCTTCCACCCACACGGGAAGTTGGAGAATTAGTGATGAGTCAGTGAGTGAGTGAGTGAGGGCTTTGCCTTTTATTAGTATAGATCAGGGGTCCTCAATCACGGTCCTGGAGAGCCGCAGTGGCTGCAGGTTTTTGATCCAACCCAGTTGCTTAATAAAAAGCACTTATTGCTAAAGTAACACTTCTGCTTCACTTTAGTGATTTTGAGCCCTTATTGCTTAATTTTGTCTTAAACAGCTATTTTAATTGCTCCTTATTATCAATAACATGCAAATGACAAGAGAGAGCAGCATTTCTCCATTTAGCTTATTTACATTTAAACCTGTGTGTATTTATCTGCACTATTGGGTTTAATTAAATACTTGGAAGAAAAATGAAGAGAAAAAAGTGAAGGACTGAGAATTACTCGTCCATTTTAGCCTTCAAATCATTTGCATGATAGAAAGGGAAAGAAAATCTAGGATATGAGAATGACCTGACATAGCAGAGTTAATTTAATTTCATAGCTTGTTAGTGCTTTATTGGCAAGAATTGCTTTCTAATTAAGCAACCAGATCAGAACAAAAACCTGCAGCCACTGCGGCTCTCCAGGACTAAGATTGAGGACCCCTGGTATAGATGGATACTTTATTCGCCATCAATGATTGTTTTGGTAAAGCCATACTCAGTGTAATCATTAGATGAGCAGTAAAAAAGTAAGAGCGAGGGGAGGGTGATTTATTGAGGCACGCAGGCGAAACCACAATAGCATGCGGGCTCGATGTAGTGCACGTCAACTCGATCTGAATTGTGCGATCACATTCGAAAAAATATATCTTTTCAAGTTCTATTTAGTCAACACAAATATCTTTGGTTGGAATGTAAGGCGAATTTACTCTTTACATTTCTATGGTGAAGAAAAATGTATGCAATGATGCCTACATTTAACTTACATTCCTACCAAAGACATTTCTGTCGACGAAATAAAAATTCCTTCTATTTAAAATTTAAAGATAACTTGAACAGATACGATAGTTCATAATGTCCACGCAGACTTGCACGTTAGAGCGGGCGTCATCCGTTTTAATAAGCAGCATATTGCACTGATACGAAATAGCCTGCCCATTTAATTATTTAGGAATGGATAAATAAATTAAGATATTGTACAAATAATCTTTTTCATTTTGCTTCCTTGATGGATTCTGGCACCCCCAGCAACAGTTACTCGCACCTCAAAGAGTGTATATATATGTGTATATATGTGTGTATATATATATATATATATATATATATATATATATATATATATATATATATATATATATATATATATATATATATATATATATATATATATATATATATATATATATATATATATAAACTGCTCAAAAAAATTAAAGGAACACTTTGGAAACACATCAGATCTCAATGGGAAAAAGAAATCCTCCTGGATATCTATACTGATATAGACTCGGTAATGTGTTAGGAACGAAAGGATGCCACATCGTTTGATGGAAATGAAAATGATCAACCTACAGAGCCTTGAATTCAAAGACGCCCCAAAAATCAAAGTGAAAAAATTATGTGGCAGGCTAGTCCATTTTGCCAAAATTTAATTGCAGCAACTCAAAATTGTACGCAGCACTTTGTATGGCCCCTGTGGTCTTGTATACATGCCTGACAACATCGGTGCATGCTTCTAATGAGATGACAGATGGTGTTGTGGGGGATCTCCTCCCAGATCTGGACCAGGGCATCACGGAGCTCCTAGACAGTCTAAGGTGCAACCTGATGGCATTGGATGGACCAAAACATAATGTCCCAGAGGTGTTCTATTGGATTTAGGTCAGGAAAGTGTGGTGGCCAGTCAATGGTATCAATTCCTTCATCCTCCAGGAACTGCCTGCATACTCTCACCAGATGAAGCCAGGAATTCTCGTGCACCAGGAGCCACTGTACCAGCATAGGGTCTGACAACAGGTCCAAGGATTTCATCCTGATACCTAATGGCAGCCAAGGTGCCTTTGTCAAGCCTGTAGCGGTCTGTGTGACCCTCCATGGATATGCCTCCCCAGACAATCATTAACCCACCACCAAACTGCTCATGCTGAATGATGTTACAGGCAGCATAATGTTCTCCATGGCTTCTCCAGACCCTTTCACTTCTGTCACGTGCTCAGGGTGAACCTGCTATAATCTGTAAAAAGCACAGGGCACCAGTGGTGCATCTGCCAATTCTGGTATTCTATGGCGAATGCCAATCAAGCTGCATGCTGCTGGGCAGTGAGCTCAGGGCCCATTAGAGGACATGGGGCCCTTGGGTCACCCTCATGAAGTCTTTCTGGTTGTTTGGTCAGAGACATTCACACCAGTGGCCTGCTGGAGGTCATTTTGTAGGGCTCTGGCAGTGCTCATCCTGTTCCTCCTTGCCCAAAGGAGCAGATACTGGTCCTGCTGATGGGTTATGGACCTTCTATGGCCCTCTCCAGTTCTCCTAGAGTAACTTCTTGTCTCCTAGAATCTCCTCCATGCCCTTGAGACCGTGCAGGGAGACACAGCAAACCTTCTGGCAATGACACGTATTGATATGCCATCCTGGAGAAGTTGGACTACCTGTGCAACCTCTGTAGGGTCCAGGTATCGCCTCATGCTACCAGTAGTGACACTGACTGTAGCCAAATGCAAAACTAGTGAAGAAATAGAAAAGATGAGGAGGGAAAAATGTCAGTGGCCTCCACCTGTTAAACCATTCCTGTTTTGGGGTCATCTCATTGTTGCCCCTCTAGTGCATCTGTTGTTCATTTCATTAACACCACAGCAGCTGAAACTGATTAACAACCCCCTCTGCTACTTAACTGACCAGATTAATATCCCATAAGTTTCACTGACTTTATGCTATACTCTGATTAAAAAGTGTTCCTTTAATTCTTTTGTGCAGTATATATATATATATATATATATATATATATATATATATATGTGTGTGTGTGTATGTGCATATATGTAGATATTTATGTATATGTATATATATGTTTATATATGTGTGTGTATGTGTATATATATATATATATATATGTATTTGTGTGAATATATGTGTGTGTATGTATGTGTGTACAGTAATCCCTCCTCGATCGCGAGGGTTGCCTTCCAGGTGAAAATCCGCAAAGTAGAAACCATATGTTTGTATGGTTATTTTTTATATATTTTAAGCCCTAATAAACTCTCCCACACTGTTAACATTATTAGAGCCCTCTAGACATGAAATAACACCCTTTAGTCAAAAGTTTAAACTGTGATCCATGACAAGACAGAGATGACAGTTCTTTCTCACAATTAAAAGAATGCAAACATATCTTCTCTTCAAAGGAGTGCTGTCAGGAGCAGAGAATGTCAGAGAGAGAGACAGAGAGAGTGACAGAAAAGCAAACGATCAAAAAATCAGTATGTGCTGTTGAGCTTTAAAGTATGCGCACCGCGATAATGCAGCTGAAAAGAAGGGAGCAATGTGAAGGTAGTCTTTCAGCATTTTTTAGAGTTGCGTCCGTATCTTCTAGGCAAACAGCTTCTGTGCAAACAGCCCATCTGCTCACATCACCTCCGTCAGGCGCAGATAAAGTCAGAGAGAGTGAGAGAGAATGAGAAAAACAAACAATCAAGCACCGCCGAAGCATATCAGATATCATTGAGGAGTTTTATTTAATACGTAATACATGCTCTGATTGGGTGGCTTCTAAGCCATCCGCCAATAGCGTCCCTTGTATGAAATCAACTGGGCAAACAAACTGAGGAAGCATGTACTTTAAATTAAAAGACGCATTGTCCACAGAAATCCGTGAACCAGCAAAAAATCTGTGATATATATTTAGATATGCTTACATTTAAAATCCGCGATGGAGTGAAGCCGCGAAAGTCGAAGCGCAATATAGAGAGGGATCACTGTATATGTAGATATGTATATATTTATATATATGTGGATATATATATATATATATATATATATATATATATATATATATATATATATATATATATAGAAGAATGCTCAGCTTCAGATGGAGAAGTAGTGTGTTAAAGAAGTTATGAAAAGAAAAGCAAACATTTTAAAAATAACGTAAGATGATTGTTAATGTAATTGTTTTGTTATTGATATGAGTGTTGTTGTCATATCTATCTATTTATATTATATATATATATATATATATATATATATATATATATATATATATAGCAAAATACCTGCATTGGCAGCTGAGAAGTAAAAAGAAAAGGAAACATTTTAATAATAACGTAACATGATTGACAATGTAATTGTTTTGTCATTGTCATGAGTGTTGTTGGTATATATATATATATATATATATATATATACATATATATACATATACATATATACACACACAGACACATATATAAACATATATATACATATAAACATATATATAAATATATATATATACACATATATATACAGTTATATATATACATATACACACATACATATATATACATATACATATATACACATACTGTATATATACACACACACACATATATACTGTACATACTGTATATACAACATATACATATCTACATATATACTGTATATACACATACAGTGGTGTGAAAAACTATTTGCCCCCTTCCTGATTTCTTATTCTTTTGCATGTTTGTCACACAAAATGTTTCTGATCATCAAACACATTTAACCATTAGTCAAATATAACACAAGTAAACACAAAATACAGTTTTAAATGATGGTTTTATTATTTAGGGAGAAAAAATCCAAACCTACATGGCCCTGTGTGAAAAAGTAATTGCCCCCTGAACCTAATAACTGGTTGGGCCACCCTTAGCACCAATAACTGCAATCAAGTGTTTGCGATAACTTGCAATGAGTCTTTTACAGCGCTCTGGAGGAATTTTGGCCCACTCATCTTTGCAGAATTGTTGTAATTCAGCTTTATTTGAGGGTTTTCTAGCATGAACCGCCTTTTTAAGGTCATGCCATAGCATCTCAATTGGATTCAGGTCAGGACTTTGACTAGGCCACTCCAAAGTCTTCATTTTGTTTTTCTTCAGCCATTCAGAGGTGGATTTGCTGGTGTGTTTTGGGTCATTGTCCTGTTGCAGCACCCAAGATCGCTTCAGCTTGAGTTGACGAACAGATGGCCGGACATTCTCCTTCAGGATTTTTGGTAGACAGTAGAATTCATGGTTCCATCTATCACAGCAAGCCTTCCAGGTCCTGAAGTAGCAAAACAACCCCAGACCATCACACTACCACCACCATATTTTACTGTTGGTATGATGTTCTTTTTCTGAAATGCTGTGTTCCTTTTACGCCAGATGTAACGGACATTTGCCTTCCAAAAGTTCAACTTTTGTCTCATCAGTCCACAAGGTATTTTCCCAAAAGTCTTGGCAATCATTGAGATGTTTCTTAGCAAAATTGAGACGAGCCCTAATGTTCTTTTCCTTAACAGTGGTTTATGCCTTGGAAATCTGCCATGCAGGCTGTTTTTGCCCAGTCTCTTTCTTATGGTGGAGTCGTGAACACTGACCTTAATTGAGGCAAGTGAGGCCTGCAGTTCTTAGACGTTGTCCTGGGGTCTTTGTGACCTCTCGGATGAGTCGCCTGCGCCTTGGGGTAATTTTGGTCGGCCGCCACTCCTGGAAGGTTCACCACTGTTCCATGTTTTTGCCATTTGTGGATAATGGCTCTCACTGTGGTTCGCTGGAGTCCCAAAGCTTTAGAAATGGCTTTATAACCTTTACCAGACTGATAGATCTCAATTACTTCTGTTCTCATTTGTTCCTGAATTTCTTTGGATCTTGGCATGATGTCTAGCTTTTGAGGTGCTTTTGGTCTACTTCTCTGTGTCAGGCAGCTCCTATTTAAGTGATTTCTTGATTGAAACAGGTGTGGCAGTAATCAGGCCTGGGGTGGCTACGGAAATTGAACTCAGGTGTGATACACCACAGTTAGGTTATTTTTGAACAAGGGGCAATTACTTTTTCACACAGGGCCATGTAGGTTTGGATTTTTTCTCCCTAAATAATAAAACCATCATTTAAAACTGCATTTTGTGTTTACTTGTGTTATATTTGACTAATGGTTAAATGTGTTTGATGATCAGAAACATTTTGTGTGACAAACATGCAAAAGAATAAGAAATCAGGAAGGGGGCAAATAGTTTTTCACACCACTGTATATATACAAATCTACATATATATATATATATCTACATATATATATATTAGGTGGAACTCGATTAAAAAATTAATCCAATTAATTAGAGGCTGTGTAAGAATTAATCTTGATTAATCGTATGTAATCGACACGAATTTGCCCCAAATCGCAAATGTTTTTTTTTAATTTAAAACGGTTTTAGTGGGCTTACAGAATCAAATAATAGACATGGACATGAATATTGTAAACTGAAGCTGTTTTAATTTCTGAAAAAGCTTTAAACTGCATTTGAATTCAAAACAGAAACAAAAATATCATCCCTGGTTAAAATTGGGCAGACTTAAAAATAAAGTGGTAGTTTAAGTACTTTAAGTACATTTTCAGAATAGTATTGTCTTTAAATAATAATAACCAAAATTTCAACATAAAGTGCAGTTTTCTTCTTAAAAAATAAGTCAGAAACATAAAAGGTAATTTGACCAGCTTACTCTTTAAACTCTGAGTAACATTAGCCAAAATTATTTTGTACATTAGGCTAAAACAGTGTGATCATTGAACATTTTGTAATTAGATGTATTTAGAATTACTAACGGTCACGGAAGTCCAATGATCCCCAGTAAGAGCCACAAAGTCCGCTTTCTGTAATGCATCTAATTTTGCTTGCTTTTCAGTGTGCACAAAACCATGCTTTTATCAAGGCTTCGCTGGTAGTCGAAATGATCAGTCGAGGAACGCGCTTTATTCCGACTCTAACATTTTTGTAGCTGTGATGTGTGCATCAGTGTAATGGATGTACCAGGAAATCATGCATTGACAAAAGTTCCCGCTTGCTTGAATTGAAAGTGTGATTAAATGCGCTATTTTTAACGCTGCTATGGAGTACATGCATCGAAGCTTCTCAGCTGTGCTTGTGCTAAGAAAGGGAAAATTTTAAAATAACGTAACATGATTCTGCTAACCTAATATTTTTCATACGCCCCAAACCAAGGAGATGCGAAGGTAAAATGAATCAGGTAGCGCGCACATAGTCAGTACACCCTCTCGAATCAACCTCAATGTCGGCGTTAGAGGCTTAAGACTCTACAATTAGCCACAGCGCAGTGGCTTGTCTATGCTAAAGTATGTATTGTAGATCGGGTATATATATACATTTATATATATATACCCGTACGCAGTGGAGAAGTAGAAGTTATGAAAAGAAAAGGGAACATTTTAAAAATAACGTAACATGATTGTCAATATACAGTAATTGTTTTGTGAGTGTTATTGAATGTTGCTGTCATCAAGGATTTGATTATCATTATTTCTTTCAATCAGGCTCGTATTTGTAGGATGTGTTCAAGTTACATTCCGTGTTTGTCAATCGCTGTAAAGATAAGAGGTTTCATTCATCGATTAGTTCCTTACTGCATCAATAAACAGCTCGCCTTCCTTTTATCTGTGATGTGACAAACTGCATGCACGGGTTTTTTTACACTGTCTTCCTTTAGCAGGACATTCACTTTTTCCACCGTGTGCTTTGTTTCCGCAGTAGCTGCACTTATGAATATGATTGTATGTATAAGACGCCTTATATTTTTTTGCTGCCTTCTCAATTGTGTAATTCGGTTTTGTTCAGCACTCTTTGGAACTGTTGCTTTTGTCTGCGCATTGCGCCAGTTCACGGAGCCGCTTGGTGTTCTTGCATCGAAGGTTCCCAGCTGTACTGGTGCCATCTCGTAATGTCAGCTAAGACCCGGCACTTAAAAGTTTCTCTCGCAGTTTCAATGAGTTTGTGCCAAACACCACCCTGACCATCTCATCTTCCTCTGCATAAGCACAGTCCTTCACCCGTGAACATTTACCGCAGTGTTTGTATTGGATTGCCGCTGATGGACGGCCTTATATGGGCAGGCACTAAATTACAAACGCTAGTGGCAGCCTGTCTATGAACTTAATTTAATATAAACTTACGGTTCACGCCGTGCTTTGTTTCCGCATATGCATCATTTGCTTCATAATGTTTTTCTGCCTTCTCAATTGTGAAATGGCGTTTTGTGCTTGGAGTTCTTCCTTGTTCTCTACGTACTTACGTAGGAGGCGTGATGATGTCACACTAAACTCCCCCCACGCCATCTCCAACTCAAGACTCCATTACATTATATGGGGAAAAATAGCTTCCAGTTATGACCCTTATGCGTAGAATTTCGAAATAAAAACCTGCCCAACTTTTGTAAGTAAGCTGTAAGGAATAAGCCTGCCAAATTTCAGCCTTCCACCTACACGGCAACTTGGAGAATTAGTGATGAGTCAGTGAGTGAGTGAGTGAGTGAGGGCTTTGCCTTTTATTAGTATATATATATATGTGTGTGTGTATGTATGTATGTATACATGTGTGTGTGTGTGTGTGTGTTATATATGTATATATGTATGGATATGTACACTCACCTAAAGGATTATTAGGAACACCATACTAATACGGTGTTTCCAGGGCACGAAGCTCCCGTTCCACCACATCCCAAAGATGCTCTATTGGGTTGAGATCTGGTGACTGTGGGGGCCATTTTAGTAGAGTGAACTCATTGTCGTGTTCAAGAAACCAATTTGAAATGATTCGAGCTTTGTGACATGGTGCATTATCCTGCTAGAAGTAGCCATCAGAGGATGGGTACATGGTGGTCATGAAGGGACGGACATGGTCAGAAACAATTCTCAGTTAGCCCGTGGCATTTAAACAATGCCCAATTGGCACTAAGGGGCCTAAAGTGTGCCAAGAAAACATCCCCCACACCATTACACCACCACCACCAGCCTGCACAGTGGTAAAAAGGCATGATGGATCCATGTTCTCATTCTGTTTACGCCAAATTCTGACTCTGCCATTTGAGTGTCTCAACAGAAATCGAGACTCATCAGACCAGGCAACATTTTTCCAGTCTTCAACTGTCCAATTTTGGTGAGCTTGTGCAAATTGTAGCCTCTTTTTCCTATTTGTAGTGGAGATGAGTGGTACCCGGTGGGGTCTTTTGCTGTTGTAGCCCATCTGCCTCAAGGTTGTGTATGTTGTGGCTTCACAAATGCTTTGCTGCATACCTCGGTTGTAACGAGTGGTTATTTCAGTCAAAGTTGCTCTTCTATCAGCTTGAATCAGTCGGCCCATTCTCCTCTGACCTCTAGCATTAACAAGGCATTTTCGCCCACAGGACTGCCGCGATACTGGATGTTTTTCCCTTTTCACACCATTCTTTGTAAACCCTAGAAATGGTTGTGTGAAAATCCCAGTAACTGAGCAGATTGTGAAATACTCAGACCGGCCCGTCTGGCACCAACTACCATGCCAGGCTCAAAATTGCTTAAATCACCTTTCTCTCCCATTCTGACATTCAGTTTGGAGTTCAGGAGATTGTCTTGACCAGGACCACACCCCTAAATGCACTGAAGCAACTGCCATGTGATTGGTTGATTAGATAATTGCATTAATGAGAAACGGGTGTTCTTAATAATCCTTTAGGTGTGTGTATGTATGTATGTATATATATATATATATATATATATATATATATATATATATATATATATATATATATATATATATATATATATATGACAGCAACACTTATCATTCACAAAAGTGACAAAACAATTACATTACATTGAACATTTACAAAGCAAACATTAAGGGATACTTTAAAATGTGGATTTGTTTAAAGAAAACAAAATACACTGCCATAAATTTCCAATACAGAGCATCAAGAATTTAAAGTCATCCAATTAAATTGGTGTGAAAATTAATACCAAAAACTGACTTCTATGTAAGGGACAGTCTGCAGAAAAAAACCTATTAAGGTTGCTATTAACATCTTGTCATGTTAACTAAATGATGCCGGCCACTGATTAATAACTAATTAAGGTGGTACTGCAGTGGGGGAAGATTCTTTAAAAGTGACTAGTTTTATCATGATTTTTACAAACAATCTTAGTACTTTTGGTATTTTTCTGTACTTATTTCACTTTGGAATAAGCAGAATAGCTACAAAAGCTGATTACCACTGCAAAAAGGCAGTGACCTCCTCTACACAAAGCATGGGTATGGCAGGCACCCAGTACATGCCACAGAAAAAGTCAAGGTGTTAGCTAAGAAATTCTACACTCATTTCAGAAATATGATCAACTCGGTACAGTGTAAATGTCATACTGGTCAGATGCTGCTTTAGTTGTTCCCAAATACTTGTTACCAAATAATACTGGTGGGATTTAAAGACAAGCTGCACCCCCTCAGGAAAGGTTTAACAAATAGAATGATGAAAAGCATACTAAAAACGTTCAACTAAAACTGTTATAAAGAAAAAATGATTACTTAACTTTAATGCTCAAGATTGAATATCAACCAATCAACAAATCATACTGTATTTGAGCAGCCAAAAAGGACAAGTGAAATGATTTATTAGTACCTACTTACAATAATTATTTATATAAAGCTCAATGCAGCTGCAGTGTAAGTAGAAAAAAAAATACATATTGGATTTATTTTAGGTAACACTAAAGCATATAGAAAACTTACGGGTAGAAAAAGTCTTTGGGATGCACATGGTTTAAACAGCTTCTTCCATTCAGCAGCATTCTCACTAGGAAATGTTATATTATATAATTTGTAATTAAACTTTGAATGATATTGCAAGGGCCAAGTATTAAGCTGTAAAGGAAAAACAAAACCTAAATTATTATTCAGTATTTCAAAGTCATGATGTGTTTTGTATGTTCACATCATAGATCCTAAATATGCTTTCCATATAAACTGTTTCATCAGACCTTAACAAATGAACATTTTATTACCCATTATGTGTTTATGATACAAAGAATATGTTCACTCAGTCACAATGTGAGATTCACAAGTTGAACTAGTTAGCAAACATATTCCTGGACAATAGTTAAAGGTATGTAATGTCTTAAAAAATGAAAGATATATTACAATATAAAACTGGTCAGAGATCTAATTTAATTACACTGCACAAGTATCAGTAATGAACTGAACATTTACTAAGCAATAATAAAGCATAAAATACATTTAAACAACAAAAAACTATGACTTACTGTTTCTTGAAATTTAAGGTGAAGTTCATGTTCAGCAAATATGTGAAATTCAAGAAACTTTATGCTAAATATCACTGCAGACTTGATCATTGTCATTGTTTCCTCTAGCCTGTCTCCACATGCAACAACGGCTAGGTGCATTGCTTCAGCTAGCTCTTTCACAGAATCTGATGAGTTAGGACGTCTTATGATGAATCTGTAGCAAAGAAAAATGATAAAGTGTCAAATGTCTGTGACCTACTGTTTGCTTTTATGGTAATAAACTTACTATTCCTTGAATAATTGTCTCTCCTCATGGTCATTTTTTTAATATTAAACAAAAGCTTTTATCAAAGGTGCCTCACAAACAAAGATTCATATATGTATACACAAGCAGACAAACAATTTACTGCAGTGGTTGGCAAGAAAGTTTAAAATTAACAGGCAACAGAACCATAAGAAGCTTAGCAGAAGGTTCACAGAGTCAGGAAGAGTTTTAGATATCTAGTTTATGGGGAACATATGGGCAAAAAGCTTCAACATTTCCTAGGTGCTTTCTTAAGCGTTAGGATGAATGTCATTCAGCTGTGTACATATACATGAAAAAGATACCTGAATTAAAGTAGCACCAATGTAAGTGCTGAAAAATGAATTTAAATAAATCTGTTCTGAAATATGGGTGCCCTAATCCTGAAACGATGCAATGATATTTCCAGACCCTTCTGTCAAAGGCTAAGTGTGACACCTAGTGGACAAATAATTCAAAGAGTGAAGTAAATGAAGAAATAAGATAAAATATTTTTCTGCTTGGTAAATAAACTAAAGTTGGCTTTTATAAATGCCCTTTTAAAATCCTTAAGTACAAATATCTAGACCAAACAGAACAATTAACCAGAACATTGAAATGTTCACAGACTTACTAACAGCATCTTCTAGAAGCAGGGTGGGGAAAAACACACTGATCGATAGATAGATCGATACTTTATTAATCCTAAGGGGAAATTCACAATTAGGGTAAAGAATATATAGCCAAAATTGTGTTTGTAACTTCTTTAGGTTTTTCAGCTGGGAAATAACTTTCTTTTGGGACAGTACTAAATAGAATTTCAAACTGATCACGATTCTTCTTGTAAGACAAAATAAAATAAAAAATACTATCTAAAAAAATTCACTCAAAAGCTTCTATACATATTCTAATTATCATAAAAAATAGCACCAATAATTAATGCAAGAGAACTAAAAGACAACTAAGAAAGATGTTTGCCACAGGAGAGACAGAAAATGAGAAAACCATAAAAACACAATGTAAAGCATATCAAAACAAAACATTCCATTTTTAGTGCATGCTCCCAACCTTAATTAATAAAATCCTCTCAAGCATAAGGACAAAGTTGCTCTATCTGGCCAAACAAATACAAGGTTAGAACCACACTCATGTTCTATTTATGCAGCCACTTGTGCATGAGGTGTCTGATCGGTGGGACTCTGCAATATTATAAACTAGCAGAATACCCGCGCTTCGCAGCGGAGAAGTAGTGTGTTAAAGAAGTTATAAAAAAAGAACAGGAAAAATTTTTAAAATAATGTAACATGATTGTTAATGTAATTGTTTTGTCTTTGATATGAGTGTTGTTGTCATATCTCTATATATATGTATCTCTATATATATGTATATATATCTCTCTCTCTCTCTCTTTATATATATATATATATATATATATATATATATATATATATATATATATATATATATGTATAGCAAAATACCCACGCTTGGCAGCGGAGAAGTATATATATATACACACACACACACACACACACATATATATATATATATACTATGGGGTGCCAAACAGGCAAATAAATTGATTTTGTGAATATATAAAGTCGGCGTCAGAATATATAAAGTCAAAAGTTGAATATATAAAGTCATCGCTGGAATATATAAAGTCAAAACCTGAATATATAAAGTCAGCATCGAAATTTATAAAGTCATTCCTGATTATATAAAGTCAACATCGGAGTATATAAACTCACTCCTGAATATATAAAGTGAAAGTCAAACTCTATTGATTGAAACGACTCTGAACTGAACTAAGTTAACAAAAACGTATTCAGAAAAATAAATTTAAAAAAACACTGTTCGGTTAATGTTTTGAAAATGATGCATGTGTCCTGCCCAGGATTGGTTCCTGCCTTGCGCCCAGTGTTGGCTGGGATTGTCTCCAGCAGACCCCTGTGATCCTGTGGTCGGATTCAACGTGTTGGGAAATGGATGGATATTCCAGCGCTGACTTTATATATTCCAACGCTGACTTTATATATTCCAACGCTGACTTTATATATTTAAGTTTTGACTTTATATATTCCAGCGCTGACTTTATATATTCAGAAACAAGTACTGACTTTATATATTCAAGTTTTGACTTTATTTATTCCGACAGTGACTTTATATAATCAAGGTTTGACTTTATATATTCGGGAATGACTTTATATATAAAACTTTTGACTTTATATAGTTAAATTTAGTCATTATTGCATAACTTTTTCTTTACCATAGAAATTTAAAGACTAAATTCAACTTCCATTCCTAACAAAGATATTTCTGGCGACTAAATAGAACCTACTTATATCCAAATTTGAGCTATTGAGCCGTTGCCTGCCTGAATAAATCACCTTCGCTTCGTTCTTACTTTTTTACCGTTCATTTAATCATGGCTAGTGGCGGAAAAATGATAAAATGGAAGGAGGATTACACTGAGTATGGCTTTACCAAAACAATTATTGATGGCAAATCGATTATTCATAAAGCTTCAATTGGTGATCTGTTTTTCTGTGTTAACCTCATATTTTTTCATACTTCTTCTCAAACCAAGGGGGTGCAAGGGTAAAATGAATCAGGAAGCGCTGATCAATGTAATCGGTGTGCCAGGAAATCATGCATTGACAGAAGTTCCCCTTTGCTTGTGATTAAATGCGTGATTTTTTAACACGTTATGGAGCACATGCATCGAAGCTTCTCAGCTGTCCTTGTGCTAAGAAAAGGAAACATTTTAAAAATAACAGGATTGTCAATGTAACCTTTTGTAAGTAGTGCCTGGAGGATTCAGTGTGGAGAAACTCTAGACACAGTGTGTGTATTAACTTGTGGACTTTTCTGTGAGTATTTGGTGGAAGCGTCACAAAGTCGTAACACTGCGTTAGCTGCGGAGCACAGCTCAGAGCGAAATGAGGTAAATGGGAGGGGAGATGATGACGCGACTCCCCCACCCGCCTTAACTGTCAATCCCCCACAAACACAGTCTCTCGGAATTTGCATAAGCACACCCCTTCACCTACAATTTTAGCTTAGTTACAAGGTGACCAAAACTTTCGTTTATATCCTGTGTCCTCTCATTAAACTTGTATCCCGCATTACCCGTGGGCATGACAAACGCCAGCGGCAGCCTGTCTATGAACTTAATTTAAACTTTAGGTTTACACCGTGCTTTGTTTCTGAAGTAGCAGCACTCATGAATATAGTTGTATATGTCACTCGCTCGCTTCTTGTTTCGCTGCCTTCTGAATTATATAATGCATATTTTCTTCAGCGCTTTTTGGAGCTCTTCCTGGTTTTCTACGTACTGCGTTGACAGTCAGTTCACGTGATTACGTGAGAGGCGTGATGATGTCACGTGAAACTCCGCCCCCCACCCCGGCTTTCGAGCTCAACTCCATTACAGTATATGTAGAAAAATAGCTTCCAGTTATGACCATTACGCGCAGAATTTCAAAATGAAACCTGCCCAACCTTTGTAAGTAAGCTGTTAGGAATGAGCCTGCCAAATTTCAGCCTTCTACCTACACGGGAAGAATTAGTGATGAATCAGTGAGTGAGTGAGTCAGTGAGTCAGTCAGTCAGTGAGGGCTTTGCCTTTTATTAGTATAGATATGTATATTGCAATAAATGTACAAGTCAATCAAAAGCAATGACTGTAGTTTTAAGTACCCAAAGGTGTCTTCTTTCAAGTAAATCATATTTTTCCATGTTATCCGATCTCTTTCATTAGTAAAAGATGCAATTTGCACTTGTATATGCCAAGGCAAGCAGTATATATACTGTGGCTCCATACTAAAATTTTGACTTCGATATCAACAACAGCTTTCTGAAACAAATAACGGATAACTCCAACAACCAATTTCCACTAAAACCACCATCACCAATAAAACTATCGCAAGCCTACCCTGTGTGCCACACAAAAATGTGTTGTGCATGTTGTTACACACAGTTGCTTGCCACCCTATTTTATAACAAGCAACTGTTTCCCTTTAAATTCTGCAGTGTGCCAAACTTTGCAGTGCCCCACTGAATCTGCCGCATGTTGAAGAGAACATAGTTTGTTCATGGCAGAATCTAAAGTGCATCAAATGGGAGGGATGGTAAAGGTGACTGTCCCACACTAAGTCCACAGCATGCCTCACTGTCTTGCTACAAGCAGTGGCCTCTCTCTAAATTCACTAGTGCAAAAGTTGTTACACTTTATAATCTGAGAACCCAAATAAGAAAATCAGTAAAGTACTGGGACACAAGATGATAATTATTATCATAATAACTTAATAATGAGTTATAACAAGACAAATAACAATGGCCATATTATTAAAAAAGTGATTTTTTTGGTTCCATTTAAGCTTATTGCTCACACAAAAATATATAGAGAGAAAACTGAGAAACAAATGCATAGTTAAAACCATTTTCCCTCCACCCAAAGATGCTTTTACTGAGCAAGGTCATTGGTCAGCTGGTGCCTGCACCAGCAAGCATAGGGTGCAAGGCAGGAACCCCTGAAAAGGTCGCCAGTGCATTTGCAGGGTGAACCACACAGACATATACAAAAACACACTACGACAAGTTTAGCTTTGTCAATCCAACTATCCCACGATTCATTGAACTGTAGGAAGACACCAGAGCACCTGGAAGAAACACAAGTAAACACATACAGAACATGACCCTAAAACAACTACATTCAAAACCGGGTGTAGGTTTCTGAGGTATATCACTGCTAGTTGAAATACTTAGTGTAAGACTGAGAAAAGCATAAAAAAAAGTCTCAGGGTGAGGATATAAGGAGTTTTGAAAGTATAGTATGAAAGGTTATTTAAATTAATCATTTGACACATGCTGGATATGGAATGAAGTACTCCAAAAATGAAATAATTGATGCAGCTTATTAACCTTTTCTTAAAATATTTTTAATAACATTTTTAAAATGAGCTCCACCATTAACAATACACTTTTCTAAACAAGTTTGCAAATAGTTAATATACCCTGGATTCAACTTAACAATTTATTAATCAAGTACAAAGCTAAATAATTCCTAAAATATGTAAGCACCATTGTATTTTATACATGTGATGGAATAAATATTGCTTAAACATTTCAAACTGTTCTCAGAAAATCTTAACTCTACCAAATGACATCGTGCTAAATGTCTAATGCTTATCCCAAGCATTATTTATTTCCAAACATTGTTGTGCTCTAAAATGGGGAAACCATGTAGAAAAAGTGTTGTTATTTCTACATGGTGTGACAGAAATGTATGCAAATATCCTTAAATTATAGTCTGCATTGGGCACTTTAAATCACGTCTGAACTGTTTGATTTGTAATTTTAAACTGTGGAGCAGAGGAGTAAATCAAGCAAAGATGTGTCATTGATCCAAACATTATGGAAGGCACTGTAGTTTCATGCCCCCTCTAAACCATCCTCTCTGCTTAATTTTATGTAGACATGTTTATTTATTTTTTTACCAAAAAAAAAACCCATAAAATTACTGGGGGATATCACCCTTTATCAGCTGGACCCTCAGACTATAGGTGTATATGCTAAAATAAGAGATGCCCCTTTGGACTCCAGGTTTAATAAATTAGTGATGTATTATTACCTGATTAAAGTTTGCAATCAGGTGGTTCATATGGAACAAGGTGATTTATTTATTTGCTCAAAAATAAAAGCTTGAAAATTGTATTCTGATAATTACCTTTTTTTAAATTTTCTTTTTGATAATGAAATGTCACTTGGTACCACTGCCAACTTTCAAAGCCACTTTCCTGTACATGGAATGAAACATTCAACTACCTGGAAATTTTAGGATTCAATGGATACCAAAACAAAAATCATACCATCTTATTTTACTTCACATAATATAGTTGTACACTGAAGTGTGTGTTTATGAAATTATTAAAGGTACTGGAGAGCAGGATGGCCAGGTAGCCGGACAACCAAGTGTTTGATTTTTTTCCAAGAATACTGTAAAATGGATTTTTGTTCTTGTTTCCTCCACTGCCATATCTCACTTCTTAACATGATTTTGAGTTTTCATGACTTTTTACGTAAGCCACCGGACTTTTCTTGTCTATATATGTTAATATTGAAAGAAGGGCTGTCAGAACGAACATTACAATTCATATTTAACTTGAATCTATATAAAAAAAATTCTTATTCAAAGACAATGGCAGACATTTGATTGTGAAAGAATGCCCTTTTCTTTTAACCATGCACTAATTTCGATTTGGTTTTACATCAGACACACTACTCTGCAATACTTTTAAATTCTGCATGTGTTTTGCACATCACTTCCATGATCAGCATTTTTACTATTTTTAATTGTTAGTTTGGACAGATTTTTCTACAGCACGGCTCTGCTTTTTGGTTAACATTTATACTAACGATACTCTTTTAAAAAAGCCTTGTAAAAGTGCCCTTAAAGTATTGTTTTGCTCCTGATCTGTTCCATCTCGCTCTCAAACCTAAAGATCTCTAATTTGCTCTCGTAAAACCGTGAAGTATTCAGTGCAAAAAACAAAAGCTGGTTTCCGTTTTCATTAAACATAACGGGAAATAACTGCCTTTTTGTTAATGAAAGTTTACTGTATGCAGTGTTCTTCCTAGCATCTTTTAGCCGGGCGCGCCGCCTGGTTAATTTAGTTGAGCACCCAGCTGTCATTTTGCATGACATTGCACAGGCAGATTAAAGATCTGCAGTGATGGCAAGGGACGATTGGTCAGGTGGGCAAACACTTTAGAAGCAGGATCACAAATGGGAGAGGTGCAAAGCGGGATACAGTATTGCCAATCACTCAATGCTGAACAAGCTAATGGTGGAGACGAAGCGCAGTGGACTTCACAAGCAAAAAGTATGGGGAGGTGGGCTTTCGAGAGGGGGCTGTACATAGTAATAGCAGGGGCGTAGCAGCTTAATACAGCAGCAAAGAGTATGGGCGAGAGGGGGCTGTACATGCTAACAGCGGGGATGGAGCGGCAGTTCACAAGCAAAAAGGATGTGGAGGTGGGCGGGCGAGGACTGATAAAATAAAAAAGACTAGTGGAACAACCTGTCAGATATCAGAAAAAGGTCATCAGGAAGTGACATCTCTGCTCTCAGTGTCAGTGCAGTCTGTGTTCTTGTTCAGTACATAGAAAACCAATATATACTGTATATGCGTATGGGCACTGTTCTCATTCCCTACCACCTTCGCTAATCATTCTTGAGGCAGATTGAAGACTTAAGTGCCAGCTAAAGTAAAAAATTAAAGAAAATGTACTAAGTAATTGCAACACAAAACCTAACTTAATCAGTTTTAACGCAAAAAGAAGGGAAGTGGTGGGCCTCTAGGGTGGAGAAAATAAGAACTGCTCAGGAAACAGCAAGTGCATCGACCTCTGAGCAAACAATTGGTAAAGACAGAAAAAGAATGAAAACTAGGAATGCTAAAGTCAAGTGTTTTCACTGCACGTTATAATGCAGTACGCCGTTACTGGTATAGCATAAAGTCAATGAAACTTATGGGATATTAATCTGGTCAGTTAAGTAGCAGAGGGGGTTGTTAATCAGTTTCAGCTGCTGTGGTGTTAATGAAATTAACAACAGATGCACTAGAGGGGCAACAATGAGATGACCCCCAAAACAGGAATGGTTTAACAGGTGGAGGCCACTGACATTTTTCCCTCCTCATCTTTTCTGACTGTTTCTTCACTAGTTTTGCATTTGGCTACAGTCAGTGTCACTACTGGTAGCATGAGGCGATACCTGGACCCTACAGAGGTTGCACAGGTAGTCCAACTTCTCCAGGATGGCACATCAATACGTGTCATTGCCAGAAGGTTTGCTGTGTCTCCCTGCACAGTCTCAAGGGCATGGATCAGATTCTAGGAGACAAGCAGTTACTCTAGGAGAACTGGAGAGGGCCATAGAAGGTCCATAACCCATCAGCAGGACCAGTATCTGCTCCTTTGGGCAAGGAGGAACAGGATGAGCACTGCCAGAGCCCTACAAAATGACCTCCAGCAGGCCACTGGTGTGAATGTCTCTGACCAAACAACCAGAAAGACTTCATGAGGGTGACCCAAGGGCCCCATGTCCTCTAATGGGCCCTGAGCTCACTGCCCAGCAGCATGCAGCTCGATTGGCATTCGCCATAGAATACCAGAATTAGCAGATGCACCACTGGTGCCCTGTGCTTTTTACAGATGAGAGCAGGTTCACCCTGAGCACGTGACAGAAGTGAAAGGGTCTGGAGAAGCCATGGAGAACATTATGCTGCCTGTAACATCATTCAGCATGAGCAGTTTGGTAGTGGGTTAATGATTGTCTGGGGAGGCATATCCATGGAGGGTCACACAGACCGCTACAGGCTTGACAAAGGCACCTTGGCTGCCATTAGGTATCAGGATGAAATCCTTGGACCCATTGTCAGACCCTATGCTGGTACAGTGGCTCCTGATGCACGACAATTCCTGGCCTCATGTGGTGAGAGTATGCAGGCAGTTCCTGGAGGATGAAGGAATTGATACCATTGACTGGCCACCACACTTTCCTGACCTAAATCCAATAGAACACCTCTGGGACATTATGTTTTGGTCCATCCAATGCCACCAGGTTGCACCTCAGACTGTCCAGGAACTCAGTGATGCCCTGGTCCAGATCTGGGAGGAGATCCCCACAACACCATCTGTCATCTCATTAGAAGCATGCACCGATGTTGTCAGGCATGTATACAAGAACACAGGGGCCATACAAAGTGCTGCGTACAATTTTGAGTTGCTGCAATTAAATTTTGCCAAAATGGACTAGCCTGCCACATAATTTTTCACTCTGATTTTGGGGCGTCTTTGAATTCAGGGCTCTGTAGGTTGATCATTTTCATTTCCATCAAACGATGTGGCATCCTTTCGCTCCTAACACATTACCCAGTCTATATCAGTATAGATATCCAGGAGGATTTCTTTATCCCATTGAGATCTGATGTGTTTTTTAAAGTGTTCCTTTAATTTTTTGAGCAGTTTATATATATATATATATATATATATATATACACACATATATATATATATATATGTATGTGTATGTGTATATATATATATATATATATATATATATATATATATATATATATATATATATATATATATATATAAACTGCTCAAAAAAATTAAAGGAACATTGTGACATGGTGCATTATCCTGCTGGAAGTAGCCATCAGAGGATGGGTACATGGTGGTCATGAAGGGATGGACATGGTCAGAAACAATGCTCAGGTAGCCCGTGGCATTTAAACGATGCCCAATTGGCACTATGGGGCCTAAAGTGTGCCAAGAAAACATGCCCCACACCATTACACCACCACCACCAGCCTGCACAGTGGTAAAAAGGCATGATGGATCCATGTTCTCATTCTGTTTACGCCAAATTCTGACTCTACCATTTGAAGGTCTCAACAGAAATTGATACTCATCAGACCAGGCAACATTTTTCCAGTCTTCAACTGTCCAATTTTGGTGAGCTTGTGCAAATTGTAGCCTCTTTTTCCTATTTGTAGTGGAGATGAGTGGTACCCGGTGGGGTCTTCTGCTGTTGTAGCCCATCCGCCTCAAGGTTGTGCGTGTTGTGGCTTCACAAATGCTTTGCTGCGTACCTCGGTTGTAACGAGTGGTTATTTCAGTCAAAGTTGCTCTTCTATCAGCTTGAATCAGTCGGCCCATTCTCCTCTGACCTCTAGCATCAACAAGGCATTTTCCGCCCAAAGGACTGCTGCATACTGGATGTTTTTCCCTTTTCACACCATTCTTTGTAAACCCTAGAAATGGTTGTGCGTGAAAATCCCAGTAACTGAGCAGATTGTGAAATACTCAGACCGGCCCGTCTAGCACCAACAAACATGCCACGCTCAAAATTGCTTAAATCACCTTTCTTTCCCATTCTGACATACAGTTTGGAGTTCAGGAGATTGTCTTGACCAGGACCACACCCGTAAATGCATTGAAGCAACTGCCATGTGATTGGTTGATTAGATAATAGCATTAATGAGAAATTGAACAGGTGTTCCTAATAATCCTTTAGGTGAGTGTATATCCTCTTTAATAAAACCCTTGTGTGCGTCCAGTGTCCGTGTGTGTGTGTCTTCTGGTGAAGTGCGCATGCACGGGGCCACACAGCACGTGTTCAGTCTCTTCCTGTGCATTCCCTGTGCAGAGAGATA
This sequence comes from Polypterus senegalus, assembly GCF_016835505.1. Classification (NCBI taxonomy): domain Eukaryota; kingdom Metazoa; phylum Chordata; class Cladistia; order Polypteriformes; family Polypteridae; genus Polypterus; species Polypterus senegalus. Next base: position 28,608,086 of record NC_053161.1, on the reverse strand, counting down.
TACACACAGGCGCGCCCACACACTCCCACACCCACAATACCCACCCCCACCCCCACCCCCACACAAGCGCAAGTGACCCCATCCAACGTTATTATATTTGCTCATATTTGGACCTACGTCCATATTGCAAAAAGTGTGCAGAAACCCTTGCAGCACACACTATGTCCTGAGCAAAAGTTTTGTCACTGAATTGCTGAGGGTTTTGTTTAAGTGACTCATCTGCCATTCCTTTTTATGTTCATATCTTTCCCTGCCATAGTGCACTGAATATCCAACAGGCTCTCACTTTCCCACTCAAAAGTCTTATTCATAGGTACTTTTAATTTTTTCCAAACATTTTACCAACACGAGCAAAAGAAGTGTTCAGAAAACAACACTCAGTTATTTCAGAAAAGAGACGCCACAAACTAATGAAGGTGCGGCATCAACTCCTGATGTGGCAATTTCAGATAAGGACATTGCAGAAGCTGGTCCATCACGGGAAATCTCATCAGCACACACTCTGCCAATTGATAAATCTAAGCACCGCTTATCCATCATAAACAAACAATGGTTTAAAGCTTTGATTGGCTAATGGTCAAAGGAAATGGTGTGTGGTGCTCATTGTGCTTGAAATATTCAAACCAACACCCCCCAAGGAGGGGTTACTTTGGGTAAATGTGCCATAAACAAGAATTCGAAAAGAAAGCTTGCTGGACCATGAAAAAAGTAAAACGCACATTGAGTCTTCTGCTGACCTTTTAGGAAAGCGTGTACTACATCAAACTGGAATCGGTCAAAGCATCAGCATCAGAAATAAAGTCTAACATACTGAAAAATATACACGCTGAAAATGTTTTCAGTATTGTGTGTGATGAAACCACAGACATCTTGGTTGTAAAACAATTAATTATTTACATTAAACAGGTCACTTAAGAGGTCAGAATTAGTTTTGTATCAATCTGCAATATGATTGATGGCAAAGCAGAGACTATAACCAACCCACTGAGTGAGACTATGGACACTCTAATCTGGTTGGACTAAGGTCAAATGGAACAGCTATTGTGATTGGGAAACAGAAAGGTGTGTCAAAACTGCTTAAAGATAAAACATCTGGACTCTTGGTCAACTGCCACTGTGTAAACCGCCAACTGGCCCTTGCAAGTGCCCAAGCAGCAGCTTCTGTATCTTATTTAACAAAACTGAATGACATCTTAAGGCAGCTGTTCTATTTCTTCCAAAACTCTTCAGTTAAGATGGCTGGTTTTTAACAGAAATCCAAAATACTCTGAACATTCCCCAGATTGAGCTGAATCTGGCCAGTGACACTAGATGACTGCCTGAAGACTTTGCAGTACAGTCACTACGACGGTGTACGATAAGTGTCACAGCTGTGCTGGAAAGAGAGGCCACTGAACGAAATGACATCACAGCTAAAGGATTAAGCAGGTGTATTAAAACGTACAATTTTGTTTCCTCTCTGATGATGCTTTCAGACGTATTACTTTTGTTGCCCAAACTATCTAAGGCTGGGCAAAGGCAAGGGGTCAATCTTACTGAAATTGAGCCAATTTTGCTCCCCACAAAATTGTACATCATGGAGTTGAAAGACACTCCTGGGAAATCTTTTCAAAGCCTTCATCATTGTTTGGCAGAGGAATGGTCAGATCTCTGCATTGTTTATACACAGAGTGATGTAATGTCATTCAAAACTTCAATATATGATAAATACCTAGAGACAGTTGTCAAGCACCTAGATGCAAGATTCCCTGACATGCCAATTATTTCCAGCTTTTCAAAAGTTTTCAATGCAGAAACTCACGATTCAAGCAAGTCTGCTGAAATTCTTCTCGATCATTACTACAAAAATGGTAGCCCTCTAAAAATTTAGCCCTTTAAAATTTGAAAGTAGCAGGCAAGAATGGACAGTTGTGTCAAAAATGATCAGAAGTCGACCATACAGAGACTTCAGTCCAAAACAGATTTTGACTGTTTGACTAAAAATGACTAAAAATGGCAACGATATCAGAGCTCTACGAGTCATTTCCAAATTTAGCCAAACTAGCTCATATTGGGCTAGTGATCCCAGTGAGCATAGCTGAATGTAAAAGGGGGTTTTTCAGTCCTTAACACTAGAATTACCAGAGCCTACGAAAAAACTCGTAATTCCGTCCCACCTTAAATCAACTTCTTAAATCCCTTCACACCTCTCCGCCAGCGCCCTTATCTTCTAAATGTGTTGATAAAGAGAAGCTAGGAGCAGCCGGCTATTCCATCCCCCCACCAATTTAGAACGTGCACGAACTTGCTCATGCCTTGATTGAGTATCTGGGAGTGAAGTGGAGTTGTAGAGTGGAAATAATAGATCGTTATTTGAAACACACGCATTTCATGTCTGTTCCGTTTCTACAGTAATCTGTGTCAACACATTGTTAAAACAGAAACGTTTTTTATATTCTAGTAGTAGATGACAAAATGTAGGCATAAACTATATAATGTATGAAGCCTGAAGTCCAAATAGCAAAGAAACGTTTTCACAAGAATAACACAATTGCGCTTTTATTCAAAAATATAACTACAGAAACAAAAAGCCGCCTTAACAAGCGACATTGACAGCCATTTATTGTAACTGCCTCTGTGGTTCAATAGAATCAGTTCCCGCTTGAGAATCAAAAGGTCGCGAGTTCGATCCTGCGTCTCTCCGTTTTGAGAAGTAAACTGCTCTTAGTCTTACTATTTTAGAATAAAAGCATACATTTGATTTCAGTCTGTAACAGCCGGTGCAATTTATGATCCTTGTAAGGGTTAGCCTTTTTTTTTTTTTTATTTTAAATTCACTTTTCATTCTCTCAGTCGCGTTCAGAATCAATCCATACAACCCCATCTGACACGGCTGTTTTCACTAAAGACGCGCTACAGCTCTGCAGTGCACCACGATGCATACTAACGCCCCCCAAACCCCCCGACCCACCAACCAGGTTCTGACACACAAACGCTGGCGAAACTGCCTTCTTCGTATCTCACCGTCACTTGCTTTTCATTTTATTCAGTTTTATTGAGTGTTCCTACCAGTCCCCGCATATTGCTGTATGCTGTTTCTTTTGTACTCCAGGACATGCAGAGGACAGAATGGTAAAGAGCAGTAACTTTGGCGCTATATGCAATAATCAGACACTCCCCATCTGCCCGTGTCGTTTAAACACAGGAACATATATTGGTGTAAAAGTATAACAAAAGTGCACTTTAAACATCGCATTATCCTGTAAGAAGCAATGTACACACTTCTCTCTATGCTGTGGTTTCTATTACACACCTGAAAGAAAGAGACAATACATGTGAAAATATTCAGCATACAGCAACATGCGGGGGACTGGCAGGAACACTCAATAAAACTGAATAAAAAGAAAATCAAGTGATGGTGAGATACAAAAAAAGGCAGCTTCGCCAGCGTCTTTTTGTCAGAACCCTGGGGGTGCGTTAGTATGCATCGTGGTACAACGCAGAGCTATAGTGCGTCTGTATTCTGTTTCTTTTCTACTCCAGGGCATGCAGAGGAGAGAATGGTAAAGAGCAGTAACTTCTGCGCTATATGCAATCATCAGACACGTGTAATGCCACGAAAAGTGCACGCAGACACTTTATTTCGCAAACAAAACAAGTGCACTTGTATTCAAGACTACCTGTATAACCGAAGAAAAAAGAAAGCAAGATACAGTAGGCGATTGATACGACAGCTTGCATGGTGCAATGCTAAGAAGTGCTGATTTTCATTTCGTGCTATATAAAATCATCACATTCAAATATTAACAGTTCCCACACTCCCAAGGACCGTCCTTCCTACATTTACGACACGTGTACTTGTTGCCGTGCACACACCTCTCTGTGCTATAGTTCCTATTACACTGAATGAGCACCTGACACTGTACTTTCTTCCCTGGGGGAAGGTCCCGCATCAGAGAATTTCCAGTTCCTGCATAAATTCACACCTGATCTGACGCTGTTCGTTTTCAAATAATATTGCATTAGTGTGATTATATTTTCACATGTATTGTCGCTTCTTTCAGGTGTGTAATAGAAATCACACGGGCAGATGGGGAGTGTCTGATTATTGCATATAGCGCCTAAGTAACTGCTTTTTACCATTCTTTCCTTGGGGGGCGTTAGTATGCATCGTGGTACACTGCAGAGCTATAGCGCGTTTTTAGTGAAAACAGCCGTGTCAGATGGGGTTGTATGGATTGATTCTGAACGCGACTGAGAGAATGAAAAGTGAATTTTAAAAAAAGGCTAACCTTTACAAGGATCATAAATTGCACCGGCTGTTACAGACTGAAATCAAATGTATGCTTTTATTCTAAATTAGTAAGACTAAGAGCAGTTTACTTCTCAAAACGGAGAGACGCAGGATCGAACTCGCGACCTTTTGATTCCCAAGCGAAAACTGATTCTATTGAACCACAGAGGCAGTTACAATCAATGGCTGTCAATGTCCCATGTTAAGGCGGCTTTTTGTTTCTGCACTTATATTTTTGAATAAAAGCGCAATTGTGTTATTCTTGTGAAAATGTTTCTTTGCTATTTGGACTTCAGGCTTCATACATTATATAGTTTATGCCTACATTTTGTCATCTACTACTAGAATATAAAAAACGTTTCTGTTTTAACAATGTGTTGACACAGATTACTGTAGAAACGGAACAGACATGAAATGCGTGTGTTTCAAATAACGATCTATTATTTCCACTCTAAAACTTCACTTCACTCCCAGATACTCAATCAAGGCATGAGCTGAGAGAAGTTCGTGCACGTTCTAAATTGGTGGGGGGATGGAATAGCCGGCTGCTCCTAGCTTCTCTTTATCAGCACATTTAGAAGACAAAGGGCGCTGGCGGAGGTGTGAAGGGATTTAAGAAGCGATTTAAGGTGGGACGGAATTACGAGTTTTTTCGTAGGCTCTGGTAATTCTAGTGTTAAAAGGATCAAGACATGTTTGAGAAATCGCATGAATGAAAGCACACTAAATGTCATTATGATCTCCATGGAGGGCCCAGATCCTGGGGACTTTGATTATGGGAAAGCTGCAGACAACTGGGCCTCTTGGAAGAAACATTTAACTGAAGACACCTTTTGCATATTTTAAAAATTTTTCTTCATTAGGTTTCCTATACTTTTTTTCATTGTTTTTACTTTTCTTCCTGACAGCGACAATACTTGTGCCTCTTGACGTGTCATAACAATTGTTATTTAAAATTTTTGTTAGGGTTGCCAGATCCTGAATTTGATACTTCTTAAATTTAATAAAAATATTCTGTGTCAAACCTTACAAAAAGAAGTCATATTGAGCATTGGAAAATAATAATAATTAACAAATAAAAATAGTGCACATTTAAATTTTCCTCACCACCAAATTTCCCCATCCCGCCCCACCCGGCTACTTTTTCCTGCCACCTGGCTGGAAAAAATTTCTGGGGAGAACACTGTGTATGCCAAACAAAAAATATAATGGAGGTGGGAATACTTAAAGATCATTACAGTGCAACATTTTGTACTTACAGTGTCTCCTTTTGTGAAACGTAAATAGACTCACCGTGCCACATGTATAGAATACAGATTAGCATAGGTTTCACATCTTCTGCACCAGCAGAAAGACACACAGTGGAGCAGAGGGCAGGAGAAGGACTAAATTAACAAGTATGATTAACCTAAGTAATCGTGAGGGATTTTGTATGGATTACATAAATGCATTATATGCAAGTGTCCTGGTTACATTTTTCTCTTTGATCATGTCACTTTCCATGCACGGAAAATCCCTTTTTGTGGAGGAGCATCACTGCACAAGTAAAATAAAATGCACCACAAGAAAAACAGCAAAAAAAAAAAAAAAAAAGCATACAATTACAAATATGCATATTTACTTAGATCTTAGAACTTATACTTGAATATATTCAAAAAATTACTTACTTTTAATATTAGTGTCAGAACCCTAATTTTGGTATAATTTGGCAGCCCTAATTGAATGACTTAATTTTTTCTAATAAGAATAAAGTTGTAAACATGTGCAAATTCTCTCAATATGTTCTCAGTGAACAATATATAAGAATTAATTGAACATTATAAAAGCAGCCTCCGGGAAGAATGGCATTGAAAAGCAACCATATAATTATTGTTATTCAATTTATTAAAAATTAATTTCATAACAATAATCCACACATTCAGATTATTGAGTAATACAGGACATAATTAACAATACTACAAACTGAACACAGTACTCGAATTGTTTTGGCATGGACAATAAACTCAGAAAGTACATGATTTACTACTATAATCATTTGTTATACAGCTAATCTGAAAATACTGCACACATTTAAACATCATATTTATAATATACAGTTTTTTTTTAAATCATCTTATTACCCTGCACCCATAAGTCAGTATAGAATTGTAAATACAGACGGGAAAGGTAGTCTTAATTATTTGCTACTTTAACAATTATTTACTTTCTTTAAAAAAATAAAATCAGTCTCCCCAATTTAAAATCATGCAATATAAATTAAGTTAATAAGGGTCTTCTGTCAGAAGAGCCACGCATAAATGCCTCTCTGTTATTATGCCAGTCCTACCTAAAAGCAGATTCCCAAAAGCAGTTCAATCCACAAACACCAGAGGGCAGCCTCCAATAGGGATTCCAGAAAGACACTGACAAATTCATACACCTGACAGAATAAGACAAAAACAAGCTAGGCATAAAAATATAGAAAACACTTTAAGCGTCAGTCTCTACTACAAACAAATATGTCTGGAAAGGCCTTTAACACATATTTCAAGCGAAATAAGCACAGAGGTCCAGCACCTCACCCATTTAAAGATCAAAAAACAAACTATGGCTAATTATCGTATTACTGTATACCCAAGATCTGATAAAACTTTTGACAACTTATATTAAAAAAGCTTAAGTAGAGATGAAAAGTACAGAAGGACCAGCCAAGTAGTTTAAAAAGTTATTATTAAGACCATCAACAATGACCTGTTTTAAAAGGTGGGAGCCACTCCTAGATAGGCAATCATATACCCTTGATTCACTTATTAAATTAGTCCAATTAGATTCTCCAGTATCTATGGAGACAAATGTTTGGGATGCAGATAATAAATCATTACTTGCAATAAAATACTGCAGACAAATAATTTTTCTACTGTACTTGAGAGCTATATCACCACCAAAGGAATTACTGTAACTCCCTTTCTAATTTATTTTGAATACTGCCTAAATTAGTAAAATTGCCGTTTGTCCAAAATGACACGGGATTAACCAAGACAGCATAATATGTAGAAATTTTATTAAAGGGTGTCTAACATACTGTAATTTTGAAAATTTCTTTGTAGAAAGGAAAACACGAAAGTACAATCAATGCCTTCCCAGACAGAGTAATGCTCCTTTACCTTAGGAGGCTAAAATTACTGTTGTGAAGATCACTGTTCACAAAGGAAACTTCTGGCTGGTATCTAAGCTCAGTGTATTCCATTTAAGTTGCACAAAGACATAGTGCTTACTATTGCTCCTTGTCTTCAACTAAAATCTGATATTAGATAAAAGGGCTCCTTAGTGAACTAAAACACATTTCTCTGATTTACTAATGTCATTTATTAAATGACCAAATGTGTTAAAAAAACTAAATTGAACTGTGCAAGAAAATAGTTGCCACCATACCCTTAATAACTGGTTGTGTCACATTTAAGCCCCATAACAGCAAAAAATGCTTCATTTGCATGATCAATTAATTCTCAGAGTGAATCTCTAGAAAATGTGTGCGGACCTGTGCACTAGAAGCTGCCGCCACCTTCGAAGTAATCTTCTTCTGCAGTTATGTGTTTAGTTAGAAGACGCTGCTGGAAAAACATAATTGGAGCTCTGTTTTTAGAATACTCTTAAAGTTCCTTTGCCAAGTAATGGAAAGTTAAAGTGAGGTCAATAGGGTGTATGATCTAATTTGGTAATTGATTTTTTTGGCCAGTAAGTCACGAACACTGGATGCATCATGGCTTGGGGCATTGTCATGATGGATGATCCACTTCTGGCATTGTTTTTCACATCTTCTCAGCACTCCTTGAATCTCGTATGCCAAGATCAGGAGCACTTTGTAGAATGGATGACACTACATAACCATTCTATACTCAATTGTCAATAGTCACAACTCATAATCTATATATGTATATAAATCACTAAGGCCACGCAAGACAGAGAAAGCAAGACAGAGAGCCATGCCCGCCAACCCTAAGACCATGGAATACACTTGACAGAGCCCCGCCCGCCAACTCTAACCCTCCTACTGCGTGATGGGATACATACGACAGAGCCACGCACGCCAACTGTAACCGTCCTCTCACGTCTAGCATCGCGCTTGAGGCATGAGCACTGCCTGCTCACGTGCCCACAAGCAACAACTCACCAAACACAGCCTCAGTCGCTTTCGTCTGTGCAAAAGTTCATATGCACCTCTGAGCCACGTTGACTTTTCACCACACGCAAGACAGAGCGCCACGACCGCCAACTCACAGAGCCCCGTCGACCAACTCTAACCCTCCTCCCCCGTCATGGGGAATGCACGATAGAGTCCCACCTGCCATTCACTAAGGGCACGCAAGACAGAGAATCACGCCCGCCAAGTGTAAGACCATGGGATATCATGGGATACGCATGACAGGGCCAGGCCCTCCAAACCTCTGATGGCCAATAAAGAGCATTACAAGAAGTACATACTACGGTAGGTAGGCCAATGTTATGTTCTTGGACAGGAATGGCGGTATCTCCTTGAAAAGCAGCTTAAAACTGAATGCGATAACTGTGCATGGGGTTTGCGAGTTGACACTGAAAGGAATTGGAATGAGTTTGTAAGTGCTTCTTGAGAGCACGAGTTGTTTTGAAGCATTGCTGGCAATGTTCACATTGCTTAATTCGTTCAGTGGATCGTGATTTTAAATGTGCGTTGAGATATCTCTGCAGTCATAACGTTTTCGAACAAATAGTGCACTGAAAGACCTGTGTGGAATGCGTTTGTTCAGTGGAGTGTGTGTTTAAATGTGCTTCGAGATATTTCAGAAGTGTGAAGGTTTTTTGAGCAAATGTTGCATTGAAATTCCGGTGTGAAATATGTTTGTAAATGTTTTTCAGAAAGAGGATAGTAGGAAGGTGACGTCACATCAGCATGGCTGCAAACAAATGATTGTGTTGAGTTGATTTGCACATGGTTGAGGAGATCCGTCTCTGTAAGGGCACTAGACTTTGTTACCAGCATTCACCGCAATGTACTGGAGTGTAAGACTATCACATCTGCTACCTCACAAACTGTCCTTATTCTCCGGATTTCACTAACCCCATCAGATTCAAATTTGCCTTTTACACGCAGACAATTTCCTGTTAGATTGGCATTTGCAATGACAATTAATAAGGTACATGGCCAAACTTTCAAAAAGATATGCCTGTATCTGCCAAAACCTGTTTTCAGTCACGGACAATTGTATGTTGCTCTCCCCAGAGTTCCATCTTTTCATTCACTGACAGTTATATCCTCAAACCCTTACCATTTGGACAACTGTGTCTTTCAGGAAGTGTTCACTCATCAATAAATAATTATATGTGGCGTATGCTACGCCGCGGGTTGGCTAGTTCAACATTAATCTTTAACATTATTGTGAATACATTTTAGTCCACTCCACCTTGCAGAAACAGTGGTAAGTTCTTAAGCATAAACAGCTCATTTCAGATCCTGCCACAGCATCTTTAATGGGTTTATGTCATAAATTTGCCTGGGTCAATCAAAAAACTTAACTATGCTTCATATTAGCTATTCCGATGTGGTTTTACTTTTAAGTTTTGGATCAATCTTACTGCAAAACCCAACTTCAAATCTGTGAATACTGTTTCTATACTACTGGATAATACTGCAAGCCAAGCTGTACTTGTTTTATTTTTTTTCAATAATGTGTAATGTACCTGGGTACTGTGTAATAGTGTGATGACATGTTGACTTTATTCTCGACATTTCCACTTTAATTTCGACGCTTATGACGAGAATAAAATTAACATGGTGACTTTATTCTCGTAATTTATCATTAAAGTAGAACATCATAAACTAAACTTCATCTTAAAATGAAAACTTAATTTACTAGATTTCCCAAACCCCGTCATAAGTTAAGTAGCACATTAAAAGCTTTGTGTTAAGTGTTCCCCGTTAAGCATGTATTAATCATGTGGAGGCACAGTGGCGTGGAGTTTGCACTGCTGCCTTGCAGCAAGGGCTTGGGGGTCTCTGGTGTTCCCTGCCTTGAATTTGCATGTTTTTCTGGTGGGTTTACTTGGTGTGCTTCAGTTTCCTTTCAAAGTCATGTAGGATGTGGGGTTTTGGTATGCTATATTGACCCTGCTAGTGTATGTTTTGCTCGTATTCACCCTTTGATGTCCTGGCATTCGGGATTTGCTCCTGCCTCGTACACAATGCTTGCTGGGATGGGCGCAACCCTGAATGGATGGCATTATTAAACATGTATAACGAACATTTTTTTTAAAGTTCTGAACACTCCATGGTCCAAGTTTATAACTAGTTTTAATTTCACAAAGACATTTATTGTGTGGTGATTGGTTAAGTGGAGAAAGAAAAAGGAAGGATAGGAGCTGAGGGTCTGGTACATCAAACAGAGATAGCACGCATGCAATAAAGAAAGCCCACTCAGAAGAACATCCATTGAATTCTGTGTTCATGTCTCCGACCACCAGATCACGAACCCAACATTTACACAACATTTAAGTTAAACCTGTGTGATACCCATCCATGCATCCAGTTTTTTGGAGCCTCATCACACCTGCCATAAAGCTCTCTACACTTAACGTACACCTGGGGACCGCTTACTGCAAGGAAGCAGCACTACCATGACACTACCATGCATGTTTAATACCTGCTTTAATGCATTTCATCATGAAAATGATATCAAGTATTTATCTTAGCATGCCAGCGCCTCCTCTTAGTGTGGAGGAAGTCAAGTTTAAAAAGCGTAGTTATAAAAATCCGGGTCGGGAAACACTTAACACAAAGCATTTAATGTGCTACATTAACTTAAGACGGGGTTTGAGAAAATCTAGTAAATTAAACATTGATTTTAGGGTGAAGTTTAGTTTATGATAATCTACTTTAATTATAAAATAAACTATGAGAATAAAGTGGAAATGTCAACTTTAATCTCGACATAAGCATCAAAATTAAAGTGGAAATGTCGAAAATAAAGTCAACATGTCGACTTTACTCTTGACATACTGTATAGGTTTTTTCTTCCCTGTATCCGTATTTTTTTTTTTCTTCACTGTGGCCGTGATACGATTCTCTAGGGCTATACAACAACATTTATTTATATAGCACATTTTCATACAAACAGTAGCTCAAAGTGCTTTACATAATAAAGAATAGAAAAATAAAAAACACAATAAGAAAACAAAATAAGGCAACATTAATTAACATAGAATAAGAGTAAGGTCCAATGGCCAGGAGGGACAGAAAAAACAAAAAAAAACTCCAGACGGCTGGAGAAAAAATAAAATCTGTAGGGATTCCAGACCATTAGACTGCCCAGTCCCCTCTGGGCATTCTACCTAACATAAATGAAACAGTCCTCTTTGGATTTAGGGTTCTCGCGGAAGGACATGATGATGGTCACGTAGCCTTCTGCCTTTTAATCCATCCATCATTGTTGGATGGATATACCACCAAAAAGCATCATAAATGCAAGTTGCAGTTTTATTATTTAGCTTGAAGCAAGGTCCATATTAATGCAATTAGCCTTAATGATGGTTCAGTTGGTAAAGATGTCATCACCAAGTTGCACTTGTTTTATTTTATTTTTATTTGGTGAATACACCTGGGCTTGAAGTCTTGAAGTAATAGTATTATTACTGGAAGTTGCACTATTATTTATTTTATTGTTATTATTTATTAGTTTAAATATTATGCAGTTTAATGATGGTAAAGTCACTTTAACATGTCAGTGGACAGAGATTGCTAACATTAACAGAAAGTGTAGTTGGTTTACAAAAAATATTTCCTATTTATTCCTTTTCTAACACATGTTCAGTGCAATACAACTTTTGACAAGCACCTCTGAATATTTTATGAAGTCTAAATGCCTCTTTGGATGGTTGAAAATATGCTATCAAAATTTTAGCTTAAGTTGATAAATAGGTTCTATATTTTGACTGCAACTGTCATGCAATGTGATTCCTTCTCTTCATTAGTCCCTTCCCCTTGAAAACTATCACTTTATGGGGCCATGCAAATCTGTATTAAATACTTGTGCGCACATTAAAATGTTTTTTTGTACAATGCTCATGACAGTGGAATAGGTTATTCTTAGCCAGTTTTCTGCAGTAATTGCAGTGGAAAATATGGTTAACATCAACTAATGCATGGGAAAGAAATACAGTCGAATACCGTGAAACCGGTAATAATTTTGAAAAATACTGTGATACACAATTCTGGTCATACCGCCCAGCACTAGCAGGAACCAACCAACAGTCCATTGCAGGGAAGTCACACTAGACCTATTTAAAGTTATAAATTAACCTAACATACATGCCTTCCCGAGTTAAAAGGAAAACCTAAGTATACTGAGACAACACCACATACAGTACAGTAGACATGGGGAAACATTTAAACTACATTCAAGCAGTGAATTAATCTGGACTGGGACCTTGTTTTGTGCAGCTGGAAGCAGCAGTGCCAAGGACAAATACGTAGGCACAGTGATTAAATGTTATTTTCCAAAATTCATGAGAGACACATAAGTATTTAGCACTCATGACAGATGCACCTGCAAATACTGTAAGCAGCAAACAGGCACAGGTTTACCCTACTAAGAAAACAACATGCTTTCCAAGTAGTTCACCAAAGGGTTAATGAATCCTACATAAATTTGAAAACTTGATTAGTCAAATTAGGGGTGGGTGATCTTTCCAAAAAATCATATTACGATCCACAATCTGAATTGCAATCTATCTTTTCAATGTGGCATACACTTAAGAGAATATCAAGACTCAAAACTCATCAAGACCTAAGTAACACTTTATTTTAAATATCAAACAAAGTAGAATTAAATTGTTCTCTCGTTCACTAGCTAAGCGGAGTTAAGCAACACACCCCAAAGCTAGTGAGTGAGGAAGCCCCCTCTGGGCTAAGACTGGGGGCGCAAACAACAGTTGCAGCATGTAAACATCCAGGTAAGCTTTAAAAAAAGCGGCTATTTGGCTTGTCTAGACCAGTAATTACATGAGTTGCTCCATTTGGTAATACCAATATAAAATTTGTTTAGTGTTTTAATGCTTCAAAGAGCAAAGCACATCTCCCTTTTAAAGAGACAAGTACTGTGTCAAAAGAGATGCGCAATTGCCAAAACACGCACTTAAAAGGACAAGCAAAACAGTATAGTCAACCTTAAGTAAAATTACACATATCATATCTTAGAATTGTATACTCAATAATGTATACCTATCTCACAGTTATGAATTTATTGAATACCTGTAATGACAGTCCAAGACTTTTTCAAATTCTGGATTTGTACACGAGCATATGCAATAACAAAGATTGATCATTCATGTAAGAATCCTTGAAAATGGTAAAACAAAGGCTGTTTTACATGAGTTCTGAAATAAAGGACTAATGTAAAACTGGTAAGTTTGATTAAAACTGGGACAATTGTAAAAAAAAAAAAAAAAAAGAGGGACAACTTTGGAAAATTAAAACACCATGTGTTTTTGACATTTGAAATCTGAATTCATTGTTAACATTTCTTAAATATTATTTTCAGTAATTAAGTAAGTAGCTAATGATGCAAGTATGAAATTTCACAACAAATAGTTACAAACACATTAAAGTGGTTAGTTGACAAACCAGATTTAAAAGGATGTTATTACAAAAACAGCTTTAAACAGAGCATTTAAATGGAAATACCGTGAATTATCTAGGAATTCGCTAATTTAACAGTACATATAAAATAATGTTTTAATTTTTATATTTAGTGTGGTTTTAAGCAGTTACTTTAGTTACTGAATAGAAAATGTCAGAATATGTTTAGAGTGTGCACATGATTCATTCTTCATAAACTCTATGCTCAAATCCAAACCAAATATTATAAAGTCCTCATTTGTAATTGTACTAATAGGATCCCCATCTCTACTACACATTAAAATTTAAGATTTGCATTGTATTTTGAGGTTTATGAATGCCAATACTTGTTTACTTAAATATCATTTGGGTAACTACTTGATGCATAAACCAGTATTTTAAAGCTGTTACTGCTGATATTTATATATTTTATAATGTACTAGCAGGAGTACCCGGCGTTGCCCGGGAATCTATAACCGGTGATTTTCCGAAATGAAAGAAACAGAATATAGAAATAGAACAAACAGTTTTCTGATTCACATTTTATTGTAATCTATACTAATAAAAGGCAAAGGTCTCACTGACTGACTGAATGACTCATCACTAATTCTCCAAGTTCCCGTGTGGGTAGAAGGCTGAAATTTGGCAGGCTCATTCCTTACAGCTTACTTACAAAAGTTGGGCAGGTTTCATTTCGAAATTCTACGTGTAATGGTCATAACTGGAAGGTATTTTTCTCCATTTACTGTAATGGAGTTGAGCTCGAAAGCCGTGGGGGGAGTTTCGTGACATCATCACGCCTCCCACGTAATCACGTGAACGGACTGTGACCGCAGTACCTGAAAAGAAGGAAGAGCTCCCAAAGCGGTGAAGAAAAACGCTGAATACTTTATTCGCCTGATACAAGTTTAATGAGATGACACGAAGTATAAACGAGACTTTGGATCACTTTGTAACCGAGTTAAAATTGCTGTAGCGAGAAACTTTTAAGTGCTTGGTCTTAGCTAACATTAAATAAAGCCATGGACATAGCAAAATCACACAAGAGAGCAGCTCACGTGAACTGACTGACCGCAGTACGAGTGATCACTTCCATGCATCAAACCTGTTCAGAAAACAGCATTACACAATTGACAAGGTGGGAAAAGAATGTGCTCCGAGCTGAGCTCCACAGCTAACGCGGTCTTGCGGAAGCAACTTCGTCATGCTGCCACCAAATACTCACAGAAAAATCCACAAGTTAATACACACCCTGTCTCTAGAGTTTCTCCACACTCAATGTATTCCTCGCATCCCCGTTACACCCTCTGATCTCCCATTTCAACTCAGATGCCTCCAATTTCCAGTAAGGCTCTGCTTCGCGATGAGAAGTAAGAAGTCTCAGGGACAGACCCAACAAAAGGTTGCCATTGATTTCAGGCAAGATTGCTTTTCTCCTGGACAACTATACGTTGCATTCTCAAGAGTGAGCTCGCGCAGCTTCGTCATATTACAACCAGAGTGCTGAACTGACAACGTGATATATAAACAGAACTATAATAATCGTAATAAACAAACAATAAAACAGCGGAGAACCCGTGGATTAAATAAAAATGCAGCTTCCTTGGCAAAGCAAGGAAAGAGGATGGCTTTATATTTCGTTCGTTTATAAAACAGCGGAGAAGCTGTGTAAAGGCTGTCTCATAAAAAACCAGTGGAGGATCATATATGAGTAGGCAGTCAGCTAAAGAGGGGAATCAATAAATATTTCTAATCGTGATAAACGAACAAAAAATAGCGTACAAGCCGCGGATTAAATAAAGGAAATGGGCACCTGAACAGTACAGTAAGTCTCGAATAGCTACACAATAACTATAAGAATCGTAATAAACAAACAATAAAACAGTACAAAACCATGAAGCAAGGAAAAACGACGGCCTTATATGCCGTTCGTTTATAAAGCAGCAGAGAAGCTGTGTGAAGGCAGCTACACAAAAAAACAGCAGAGCGCCACACTCTGAATGTATTCCTCGTATCACCGTTATACCCTCTGATCTCCCATTTAAATTCAAATGCATCAAATTTCCAGTAAGGCTCTGCTTTGCGATGACAATTAATAAGTCTCAGGGACACACCCCACAAAAGGCTGCCATTGATTTGAGGCAACATTGCTTTCCTCCTGGACAAAACTATACGTTGCATTCTCAAAAGTAATCTCAGTGCACAGCTTGGTCATATTACAACCGGAGTGCTGAATTGGCAACATGGTATAAGCGGGGACTTTGCTATATACAGTATATATATATATACAGTATATATATATATATATATATATATATATACACACACACACACACACACACACACAGTAATCCCTCGCTATATCAAGCCGACTTTCGCGGCTTCACTCTATCGCGGATTTTAAATATAAGCACATCTAAATATATATCACGGATTTTTCACTGGTTCTCGGCTTTCTGTAGACAATGGGTCTTTTAATTTATGGTACATGCTTCGTCAGTTTGTTTGCCCAGTTTTTTTCATACAAGGGACGCTATTGGCAGATGGCTTAGAAGCTAACCAATCAGAGCATGTATTACATATTAGCTAAAACTCCTCAATGATATGATATGCTTCCCGCGCGGTGCTTGATTGTTTGCTTCTCTCTATCTCTCTCACTCTCTCTGCCTGACGGAGGGGGTGTGAGCAGAGGGGCTGTTTGCCTAGAAGATACGGACACTCCTCTACAAAATGCCGCTTTATTGCGGTGCTTCTGCATACTTTAAAGCATGTATTGATTTTTTGATTGTTTGCTTTTCTTAGCAAGTGCTCTCTCTGACATTCTCTGCTCCTGACGGCGCTCCTTTGAAGAGAAGATATGTTTGCATTCTTTTAATTGTGAGAAAGAACTGCCATCTCAGTCTTGTCATGGAGCACAGTTTAAACTTTTGACTAAAGGGTGTTATTTCATGTCTAGAGGGCTCTAATAATGTTACAAGTGTGGGAGAGTTTATAAATATATATATATATATATGTAGATCTATACTAATAAACGGTAAAGCCCTCACTGACTGACTCACTCATCACTAATGTTCCAACTTCCCGTGTAGGTAGAAGGCTGAAATTTGGCAGGCTTATTCCTTACAGCTTACTTACAAAAGTTAAGCAGGTTTCATTTCGAAATTCTACAGGTAACGGTCATAACGGTCGATAACAGTCGACAACATCCGCCATGTTGAACTTTGTTATTTACGGCCCCATCTTCACGAAATTTGGTAGGCGGCTTCCCTGCGCTAACCGAAACCAATGTACATACTTATTTTGGTGGTATGACGCCACTCTCAGCTGCCATATTGAACTTTCCAACGCGTCACTAATTCTCCAACTTCCCGTGTAGGTAGAAGGCTGAAATTTGGCAGGCTCATTCCTTACAGCTTACTTACAACAGTTAAGCAGGTTTTATTTCGAAATTCTATGCGTAATGGTCATAACGGCTGACAACATTCGCCATGTTGAACTTTCTTATTTATGGCCCCATCTTCACAAAATTTGGTAGGTGGCTTCCCTGTGCTAACCAAAACCGATGTACGTACTTATTTCAGTGGTATGATGCCACTTTCTGCCGTTAAGTAACAAAGACCGTTGAAAAGTTTATGGACCCATCCAAGAAATTTGTTACGCGGGTTACCAAAGCTAACTGAATCCTACTCACGTACATATATACGTCCATAGCCTGCAGCTCGGTCACCGTGTGAGGCGGCGTTGGGTCTCCCATCCCAATGCCTCCCACGTTGTTGGCTGCCTGCCTATATAAGGCCGTCCGTCGCTCTGGTCTCTACATTCCCTTCCTTGCTTCGCCACGGGATTCACATCTCCCTACTGATAACTACAGCCTTTTTATTTAATCTTATTTTATTTCTGCACTGTTTTATTGTTCGTTTATTACGATTATAGTTATTGTTTAGATAATTTAGACTTACTTTACATTGTCCAGGTAACCATTTCCTTTATCATTCCAACTGTACCCCCATTAACATGTCTATCGAGGTGATCACCATCGATCAAAGAACTGTCACTTACCGAGTGGTTTCTATGCCCGGAGATGGCACCTACCTTTTCCATTCTCTGTGTTACATATTGCACGGCCATATCAGGCTCACTCTTGATATCCGGAGGAACATTGTGTCTTATTGTATTGAATGACTGGGACAGGTTCAAGGTGTGGACTGATGACGGTACAGGAGATAATTATACTACACAGGAGCACTAGAAGAGTGAAATGCTTAAGCCCTTCACCTATGGTTCTGCATGTGAGTTGATGGCTGCCGCTGAATTGTTCGGTTGTCGCTTTCAAGTGTACCAAAATGGGCAAATATTTTACACCTTTCGACAACTGCCAGTGCCTTTTAAACATCTTAGACTCGCAGGTGACGATTTCAGTAGTGGACATTTTGATGTTTATGAATGTTTAAACTCTCAAAAGCTGGATGTGAAGTTATCGATGAAACCGGTTGTATGCTTACAACGCTTGACAGATGCCGAATGTCATTTCAACACAAGTCCTGCAAATACTGTCATAATTGAAACAAACCATGAAACTCAAACCAATTATGACAGCAGCAATCCAAGCTGTGAGATTTGAAACAAGATTACTGTTCACATGGCCAACTGTAAGTTGCATGCTCAAGAGTAAGCTCAGCGCACAGCTTGGTCATATTACAACCGGTGGGCCGAACTCACAATGTGCTATACAAAGAGATCCTTAACAAATAATTATTGGTGTATTTTCCCTCAGTTTAAAAAGGTTTAATTTTCTTCTTAATAAAAATTTTAAGGCAGTACTTCGCCACTGCGAAGCGTGGGTATTTTGCTCATTCCAGAGCCTTTGGATACACTATACAGTATTTTTTGTTTTCCCTTGTGGTGAGAAAATAAACAAATTCTGAGGATTGCCCACTCTACACCATGCTACGTAGAGTTGTCCATATGAAAAGCATGAATTTTCGAAATTGATGTCTGCAATTTGTAGTGATTGCCCTTGAGCCTTATTAATTGACATAGCAAAAGCCAAAAGAACAGGAAATTGGAGCAGTTTCAAATCAAAGTGTAAATCATTCGGAATCAGCGGTATTTTTGGTATGAAAACATCTACATCTTGCGCAACATGTCATGATAGTTGCTTCAATAATATTTGGATAGAGAGTCTTGACACAAAGGCGAGTGGTATTACACAGTAAGGAGTGTCTGTGTTGAACCGTGCTGCCATCTAACGGACGTTGGAGATGATAACTACAGAGAGAAGTGACATACAACTACTGCTGCGTGTGTAAAAAATGGCGGGGGAAGGACACTGTCTTTTAAGGTGAGTCTCTGTTCAAACATGCTGCCATATAACGCACGTTGGCGAATGAAATATAGCACTACCAGTACGTGTGGGAGTGAGACCCACGGAAATGCGGGTGTGTCAGCCAGTCACACACACTGGCTCGTTCACATTTTATATCGATACGGCAGTTCCCCTTCACCCGATCAAAGCAGTCGGCCTTCTCATACTTGGACACTTCCACCATCTCTTGCCAATTTAAAGAAACATGGGTAAAGAGTGACGCACAGGGACCAAAGCTGCTGCTAGATGACACCGTGGTGAAGTTCTGTTGCATGCGGCCATCTTAAGTACGGGGACATGTGCCGAACGTTGTGTCGGTGAAAAGGTGCCCTGCGGTTCACCACAAACATTTTTCTGAACCAAACATACCACATGACCTTCTCCTTGTCACAAAGGAGCCCCATGCCCAGTTTGGTGGCGATCAGACGCCCGGTGCAGATTTGTATGGCGGACAAACAAAAAAAAAAATACATACACACATATACATAGACTCTGCATTATATATTAGATTACAGAAAAAGGCACAAAATTGTTCACTTCAATAATGGAAATACTTTAATAAAAAGCAACTGAAAGGGATTTCTGTTTTTTTCTGTGGTAATAACAGGCTAGTATCGTAAAATTTCACTGGTATTGAGTACCAACATTTTTGTATCATGACATCTTTATATACTGTACATATACAGTGCATCCGGAAAGTATTCACAGCACATCACTTTTTCCACATTTTGTTTTGTTACAGCCTTATTCCAAAATAGATTAAATTCATTTTTTTCCTCAGAATTCTACACACAACACCCCATAATGACAACGTGAAAAACGCTTTACTTGAGGTTTTGCAAATTTATTAAAAATAAAAAAACTGAGAAATCACATGTACATAAGTATTCACAGCCTTTGCTCAATACTTTTGTTGATGCACCTTTGGCAGCAATTACAGCCTCAAGTCATTTTGAATATGATGCCACAAGCTTGGCACACCTATCCTTGTCCAGTTTCACCCATTCCTCTTTGCAGCACCTCTCAAGCTACATCAGGTTGGATGGGAAGCGTCGGTGCACAGCCTTTTTAAGATCTATCCAGAGATGTTCAATCGGATTCAAGTCTGGGCTCTGGCTGGGCCACTCAAGGACATTCACAGAGTTGTCCTGAAGCCACTCCTTTGATATCTTGGCTGTGTGCTTAGGGTTGTTGTCCTGCTGAAAGATGAACCGTCACCCCAGTCTGAGGTCAAGAGTGCTCTGGAACATTTTTTCATCCAGGATGTCTCTGTACATTGCTGCAGTCATCTTTCCCTTTATGCTGACTAGTCTCCCAGGTCCTGCAGTTGAAAAACATCCCCACAGCATGATGCTGCCACCACCATGCTTCACTGTAGGGATGGTATTGGCCTGGTGATGAGCCATGCCTGGTTTCCTCCAAACGTGAGTCCTGGCATTCACACCAAAGAGTTCAATCTTTGTCTCATCAGACCAGAGAAGTTTGTTTCTCATGGTCTGAGAGTCCTTCAGGTGCCTTTTGGCAAACTCCAGGTGGGCTGCCATGTGCCTTTTACTAAGTAGTGGCTTCGGTCTGGCCACTCTACCATACAGGCCTGATTGGTGGATTGCTGCAGAGATGGTTGTCCTTCTGAAAGGTTCTCCTCTCTCCACAGAGGACCACTGGAGCTCTGACAGAATCAACATCGGGTTCTTGGTCACCTCCCTGACTAAGGCCCTTCTCCCCCGATCGCTCAGTTTAGATGGCCGGCCAGCTCTAGAAGATTCCTGGGGCCTCATGTATAACGCCGTGTGTAGAACTCGCACTATAACATGACGTAAGCACAAAAGCCGAAATGTGCTTACGCACAGAAAAATCCAGATGCAGGAATCTGTGCGTATTCCAACTTCCATGTTCTTCTGCTACATAAATCCCGATCAGCGTGAAAAGTAACTCCTCCCAGAATTATTCCTCTTTGAATATGCAAATGAATATAAATCACCCTTTAGCTCAGCCTTCTTTGAAAAGACAATGGGAAAGCACAGGGGAAAATATAAGAATTTCAGCAAATACCAAGTGGAGGCAAAGGAAAAACATACTATTTGTCCAAATAAACTGTGGTATAATCAACAAAAGGAAGTTGATCGAGTGACATAGCATGTTGGAGAAACTTGAAAGCTCACGTTCACAAAATTGCACAGTGCCAGAAATAAAAAAGTCACATATCAAAGTTGCCGTAAAAAGGCAAGTTGTAGTCCACTGTCTGAGTGTCATATGAAAGCTTATTAGGGTACAGAGAAAAAAAGGCACACAGTGGGGAAAAAGCATGAAATGTCAACTTCAATCTCGACATTTCCACTTTAATCACGTAGTTTATTTTGTCATTAAAGTAGAACATCATAAACTTCATCTTAAAATCGTTTCATTAACCAGTTTCTCAAATCACATCGTAATTAAAGTAGCACGTTAAATGCTTTGTTTTGTATTTGATCTTCTATGTGCTCTGTGTGTGTGAATTACTACTTGCTTCTTAAACTGGCTCTCTTCCTCCAACTGGACACAGAATCCATTACATTCGTGATATTACAGCTCTCTGAATAACTAAAATACTGAGATGTATACGAGATATCATTTTTATGATGACAGGAGTTAAAGCATGTTATTAAACATGGCTTTCACGGCGCAGTGATTGTGTGCGACCTACGATGAAATAATTTATTGCAGCAGTACTCAGGGGCGGCTCTAGGCTTGTGGTGGCACTGGGCAGAGGAAGAATCGGTGGCTCCTTTGCCCACCAATGTCAGTAAGGTAGCTTATGCACAGTGGATGGCCACGTCCGTTGCAGACACTGCATAGCCGCCTCGTGCCCATGACACAAGCATTTAACTTTTACCGAAATTTGTCGCTGCATTTTTAGCTGTGTTGTTATTTTCTCTTTCTGTTTTATATTCAATATATATTGGCGTAGCCGCCACTGCAGTCCTTGCTTTTCTTTCCCCAAATACCCAATCACCACACAATCAGCTCTGTAATAGAAGTTAAGCCATCTGTAAGCTTAGAGCGCCGATTCTTCAAAATGTTTAAGGAACATTGAAATATCTTCATCATGTTTAATTATTCTATCCTTCACGACACTCCCAGTGAAGAATATAGATTATTTAAATGAAGTTCAAGTTTTATCTGTATAATATTATAAACATATTTTGCTGCATTTCACCTTAAAAATGATATCGTCATCATATGTAAATACGCGTCCGTACAGGAAAGGCTTTGAAACGTTTTGCCGTGGCTGAGGCAGCGTGTGCTTGAAGCTGTATACCGATAATTCTCTTTCCAATCAGCTGCTGCTGTGATTCACACTCAGATACAGTGATATAAATACTCCGAGTGGTGCAGTGAGAGTAATATGGAAAAAGATGATCCGCTGTGGCAACTCCTAACGGAAGGAGCTGAAAAAAAAAGAAGAAGAAGAAGAAGGTGCAGTGAGAGTAACTGCTAAAGCAGTTATGGTATTTGGAATACTATGGCTATTCCCTGGACAATTCTATTGTTACAAGTTAACTACAATCAGATGCGTTATACTAATAAACAATAAGCGGTTAGTTTCAGTGTATTTATAAAGCCGCGTCAGGAAAATAAGGTGTAACCACACAGGAACAGTAGCATTGCTTTGACGCTGGGTGCCGCCAGTCTGCAAAACCGAGCGGAGAACTTGCGTACGACAAGGTATGAGGTACCGTGGAAAAGTGTGTGGCTTTACGCCAAGTGTAGGTTTTATACATCGCGATTTGAACGTGGAAAAGTTCTTATGCAACATTTCTGTGCGTATGCATCCTTTATACATGAGGCCCCTGGTGGTTTTGAACTTCTTCCACTTATGGATGATGGAGGCCACTGTGCTCATTGGGACCTTCAAAGCAGCAGAATTTTTTCTGTAACCTTCCCCAGATTTGTGCCTCGAAACAATCCTGTCTCTGAGGTCTACAGACAATTCCTTTGACTTCATGCTTGGTTTGTGCTCTGACATGAACTGTCAACTGTGGGACCTTATATAGACAGGTGTGTGCCTTTCCAAATCATGTCCGATCAACTGAATTTACCACAGGTGGACTCCAATTAAGCTGCAGAAACATCTCAAGGATTATCAGGGGAAACAAGAAAACATTTTTTCTTGCTGCTAACCATGCTCTTCTGTGCTGCCAGAGGACAGAAGGCATAACTGCCCATCTCTCTTTCAGATAAGGCAATGTGAATCTTAATTACTGAATGTACTAAATGTTGTGTGAAGCTGATCAGTGAGTGCTGTTACTTATCATGCAATTCCCAAGAATTACACAAGTAATACAGTTCACTCAATGTCTAAATGAAAACTATCAATCTAAAAAGCTGCAGATGTTGGATGGCTGAGAGGGTCTGGGGAACCCGAAATAATACTCTGTGGCATGGGACATCACTTCAGGGCTGCAAGAGGGGATAGGCAGTAAAGAAATTGTATGTGGGACTAAACTAAATTAAGTTTCAAATACATGGAACAGCTACAATATCCACAATAATGTGAAACTGCTAGATGCCAGTATCAGGTAAAATGAATGCTAATGTGGAAAAGGCTCTAAAACGTACTGTTTGACATTTCAGCAGCACTGTAAGCTTGCTGAATTCTGATAGGCAGTGACGTGCTGGAAGATACCGCAGGTAGACTATACGAAGGCTAAATCTGACACAATCTCTGACCTCTTATTTTCCATTGTTAATCCTGTTATGGACCAAACAGCAGCAACGGACCAACAACAGAGAGATAAGCCTCTCGTTTGTTTGTGCAGTCTGAAACAAAACACATTTCTTCTATCCTCTGGACTACGCTGTATGCAATGTGCTCTAAATTGGAAGTACACTGGATGTCAGCTCTAGCACATATATAAACCTGCCTCTATAATTTATGATAAAAATTAAACAAGGTGTGGTAGGAGGAATAAGAGTGGGAATGCATTCCTGCAGCAAGGACACCGTGAGATGTCGTGGTGGAATAAATGCAAAGCAAGTCAAGTGAAGTCAAGTCGGAGAGCATACACTCGTACAGTACGTTGCCGCACCCACTACACAACAACACAACTCAGGATCCCAGTTGGCGACACCCCAGGCAGACACGCTGTCCAGTCCCACCCTCCTGAAATGACCATCTATCTGCCACAGCTGTTACGTGGGCGATCCCTTGGCCTGGTCCAGCCACTCGGGTCCCCAACAATGAGGATCTTACGAGCCGGATCACCATCGGGGTAATGCGCCGAATGGCTGTAGTGCCATAACTAACGCTCCCTCACAATGCAGGTAATGTGCCTCATTCGGGACTCCATGAGCAACTGCTCATTCGACACAAACTCAAACCAACTGTACCCAAGGATTTTCCAGAGAGAGACAGTACCAAAGGAGTCCAGTCTTCGCCTCAGTTCACTGGACAGTGTTCATGTCTCGCAACCATATAGCAAGACAGGAAGCACTAGGACTCTAAAGACTTGGACCTTCGTCATTTTGCATAGATACTGGGAGCATCACACACCCCTTTCCAGCGACCTCATGACTCCCCAATGCTCTCCCAATTCGTCTATTGACTTCATAGGAAGAGTCACTAAAGGCACTGCCGATGGCTGTGCCCAAAAGGTCATTAAAGGCCTGGATCTTTGTTTTTATCCAGGACACTCGCAAGCCCAGACACTCAGACTCCTTGCTCAGTCTCTCGAGTGCCCCGATCAGAGTTGACTCCACAAAGATCACAGCATCATCAGCAAAGTCAAGATCCATGAATCTTTCTTCACCAACAGATGCCCCACTGTCGCTGGACCCCACGACCTTGCCCAACATCCAGTACATATAAGGATTGAACAGAGTAGGGGCAAGAACATACCCCTGACAAACCCCAGAATCAACTGGGAAAAACACAGAGGTTCTGCCTCCACTCTGCACAGCACTCACAGTACCATTGTACAGACCAGCCATGATATTCAGCAACCTTGAAGGAATCCCGCGAACCCTCAGGATGTCCCACATGGCAGCTCAATCAACCGATTTGAATGCTTTACGAAAATTGACAAAGGCTGCAAAGAAATTGCCAATATTCGCATTTGCGTTCTATGAGAACCCTCAGTGCCAGGATGTCGTTGATGGTAGACTTCTTAAGCATAAAACCAGACTGCTACGGTCGCTGGTAAGTCAGGAAGTGATCATGGATCCTATTGAGGATGACCCTAGCAAGGACCTTACCTGGCACTTAGAGCAGTGTTATCCCCCTATAATCCCCCTATACTTGTTGCAATCTAGGCGATCACCCTTCCCTTTCCAGATAGGGACGACAAGTCTCGTTTTCCAGTCAGTTGGGATGATGCCAGTCCTTCCTGGAGAAGTTCACCCCGGATACCACAGATCCCTGCAGCCTTTCCTTCCCTCAGCTAGTTCACCACCTGTGCAATCTCATTGAGATTGGGTGGTTCACAGCTAATTGGAGGATCAGCCTCAAGGACTGTAGACCCAGAGATATCCAGCATCCTAGCCGGAGGATCAGCTTTGAACAACTGCTCAAAGAAGCAGGCCAGCAGGTCACAACTGCAGTGTCATCCGTAAGGACCGTTCCATCAGCCGCCCTGACTGCGAATCTCTGAGGAACAGATTTGGATGTGCGTGATGCTTTGATTCCTCTGTAAGCAGGACGTGGGTCGCTAGACCACAGATGTTGTGTCACTTGCTCATAGATTCCTCTAACAAACGCATCTTTATCTGCCCTCAGAGCCCTCGCAGCCGTCCTTCTCAGCTCCTGGTACAGACCAGAGTTGCCACTGAGCCACATTCTGCGACTCCTCTCGATGATATCCAGGGTGCCTGTGAGATGAAACACCAACTTCTGGGAACACCGGTAATACCAACAAAACCCTCAGCAACCTTCAGGGTCTTGTCACGGAAGGTCTCCCACATCACATTAGGATCATCAGTCGTATCCAAACTTTTTTTTTTTTTTCATTCTCCCCCTCTCATCCGCCTCACATTTCTATTATATGAACCAGGGACAAGGATCAGGTGTGGCATTCAGCAGCTCCCGGCAACAATTACGGATGCAGATGAATCCTTACCTATGCCCTTATGCGAGGACCATCCGCATCACAAATCACCCGGGAACCCCTCCCCTCTCTAAGCCGCGAGTGCAGCAAATATTTATTTAAAAAGTGGCCTTTGTGACTTGAGCTGTGGACCCGCTACACCACACTGTAATAAATCTTGTAACCATCTATTGTTGATAGATATTAAAACAAACAATTTTATAATCATTCTCAATGTTCTTTTGAAAACCTAAAGAGGCTATCAGTTGTATTTAAAAGTCAAGTAATAAGTCGAATATACTGTAGAATATCCAATTGTAATTAAAGTTGTTTAACTGGGGTTTAAGTTTAAAAAAAATATGCATCTACAAAGTGCACCAGATGTTTAGCAGACCTCTGAAGAAACTTTGCTGAGGAACATTCTCAGCAAATCAATTATTAAAAACTGCCACACACATGTAAAAAAAAGTTCTAAAGGACTGCTATTTCTAACAAGACTTCGGGATAGTGACATTCCATCATCATGATATAATGTTGGAAAATCACTGCATATATTTGTTTTAAGACCATTTAGTTTAAAATTGCATACTACAGCAATATAAGTAAAGGTTCAAAGAGATGGGTCTGAATGCAGTAGAACGATTAACATATGCTCTGAAGACACAGAAAAGAAGATTCATGTTTTAAACACTTAGTGCTAGATTTGGTAGAAGAGTAAAACTACTCATTCTAAAAACACCATCATTACATCTTGCCTAAAGAAGGGGCCTGAGTTGCCTCGAAAGCTTGCATATTGTAATTTTTTTAGTTAGCCGATAAAAGGTGTAATTTTTTTTTTTAATTTTATTGAAATCACACAACATTACATGCAAATATATCAATTTTACAAGAATAGGATTGAAAACAAATCAACCCCCACCCATGAGAAAGAGTGTGGGCAGTAGAATAAAACTTAAACCTAGCAAAAATAAGTAAATAGATATATTAATAAGTGAATATAGATGTATGGAGAAGAAAAAGAAAAAAAGAGGAATAGGGAGAGAAACTGCTTTCTCGGTGCTTTAAAAGCTTATTCTAAAATGTTATTGATTAGATCCTGCCAGGTTTTGAAAAATTCCTGCACAGATCCTCTAAATGAGAATTAGATTTTTTTCAATTTCAAATAGTATATAACATCACTTATCCACTGACTTAAATGGGGAGAGTTAGGATTCTTCCAGTTGAGCAAGAAAAGTCAGTAGTGTAGTAAAGGCAATTACAGTTTGTCCTTCTCCACTTTAAGCCCATCTGTTAGTAGACCAAACACAGTTGCTAATGGGTTAGGAGGGATTGTGACACCAAGGCTGTCTGAAAGGCATTTAAAAATTCTGGTGCAGAATGATGTTCATTTGTTGCAGGCCCAAAACATGTGACCCAGTGAAGCTAGAACTTGATTTCAACGTTTGCAGGTTGGATCTTGTCCTGGAAACATTTTGAACAATTTTAAGCAAGGCAGATGTACTCAATATATAATTCTGAGTTGAATAATTGTATGCTTTGCACATATGTAGCTCAAATGAATTCTCTGCATTGCTACCTTCCATTCTTTTTCTGATATGTTGAGTCCTTAAAACTGATCAATATTTTTTCCAGCATAAAGGGTGGTGGGAAGTGAGGAAAATTGGGCAGGTTCTGTTTAACAATGTTTCTTATTTGAAGATGGTGAAAGAAATGTGTTGCTGGAAAGTTAAATTTAGAATGTAATTGTTCGTAGCATGCAAAGACATTGTCTATGTACAGATCTCTAAGTGATTTAATCACAAATGTTTTCCAGACATTAAAAACTGCATATGTATGCAAGGGTTGAAAAAGGTGGCTCTCATGCACAGGTGCCACCGATAAAAGATTCTCTATCTTAAAATGCTTCCCACACCGATTCTGTATTCTGGGCGAGTGAAGCACTATTGGGATATTAGTATATTGGTGATAATTTGCATTTATTGGGGCACAAAGCAAGGAATATAAAGACGAACTGCAGAATTTTATAAGTGTTGCAGACCAAGCCTGTATATGTTCATCTATTTGTATCAACGCCCAGGTTTTTATATGTTGTATGTTTGCTGCCCAGTAGTAAAACTGAAAGGGTCGCTCTTTGGATACGTGGATCTTTTGAATTCCAAATAAATGTGGTTATGGTTGAATCTAATTGCTTGATGAAAAACTTACTGATATATATTGGAATATTTTGAAATAAAAAGAGAAGCTTAGGGAGAATGAGAATTCACTGGAAAGAGCACACTTTTAGTCAAATTAATTCTGAGACCAGAAATCTTTTGAAATTCTTTAAGTACTGTTAGGACAGCAGGCACATTATTTTGTGGGTCTGAAATATACAATACCATATCATCTGCATATAGAGAAATTTTCTGTTCTAGTCATTCTCTGATAATCCCCTTTATTTCATAAGAATTTCGACAGTGAACTGCCAGTGGCTCAATTGCAACTACAAAAACTAGTGGTGACAAGGGGCACCCTTGTCTGATACCATGTTCTAGTTTAAAGTAGTCTGAATTAATGCTGTTAATACAAACTGAAGCTTCTGGATTAGAATAGTATTATTAGTAGTTTGATCCATGCACAAATGTTCGGGCCAAACCCAAATTTCTCCAATGTGGTAAAAAGGTAGTTCCATTCAATCATACCAAATGCTTTTTCTGCATTCAAGGATAATAAAATCTCTGGAATGTTTGACTTTGCGGGTGAGTACATAACATTAACCAGGCGTCGAAGATTGGACACTAAATGTTGGCCTTTAATAAATCCAGTTTGATCTTGTGATATTACTGAAGGCAGTACTTTCTCCATCCTAGCTAGGATTTTGGAAAGTATCTTAACATCATTATTCAGAAGTGAAATTTGTCTGTATGATGCACATTGTAATACGTCCTTATTTTGATTAGGAAAGATGGTGTTTAATGCTTGACGAAAAGTTTGAGGAAGAATTTGATCATCTCTAGCTTCTGTAAATGTTGCTCATAAGAGGGGAGCTACCTCTGTGAAGAGTGAAGAATTTCTTATAAAATTCAGAAGGGTAGCCATCGAGGCCTGCTGCTTTCCCACTGTGAAATAACTTTATAGTATCTAATAATTTTGATAGTGTCAACGGTTTATCCAATTCCTCTGCACTAAGAGTATCTATTTGTGGTATCTCTAATGCATCCAAAAATGCATTAGATTGTGTCTTGTCTTCTTTAAACTCAGTAGAATATAAGGATTTATAGTAGTCTCTAAATGTGTGCATTATATTTTTAAGGTCAATGATTATGTCTCTGTTTGTGTTGATAATTGCTGGGATTGCACTGCGAACTGCTTACTTGTGGATTTGTTGAGTTAAAAGCTTATTAGCTTTCTCTCCATGTTCATAGTAATGATATCTTGATTTAAAAATAAGTTGTTCAGTTTCTTTAGCTGTCAAGATGTTGAGTTCTGAATACAGAGCCTGCCTATAAATAGCCTCACCTGGATACCTGGCATGTTCTTGATCTATTCTAGTAATTTCGTTAGCTTTGCTACCTGCTTGGTTTCCAATTTATTTCTGTGGGAAAGATATGAGATAATCTGTCCTATTAAGAAGGCCTTCAAGGTTTCCCCAGATTATTCCTGCAGAGACCTCTGAGGGTGTATTTGTCTCTAGAAAAAAACTGATCTGTTTTCATATAATTTCTGTAAAGTTCCCGTCTGCTAATAAAAGTGGGTTAAGACGCCATCTGCGAGATGACTATGTGGGGCATAATGATTTTAGCTCAAAGATCAGAGGGGCATGGTCAGAAATAACAATAGCGTCATACTTGCAGGATTTAATCGTAGGCAAGAAATGGTTATCTACAAAAAAAAAACCAATTCTTGAGTAGCAATGATGCACTGATGAGTAGAAGGAATATGTTCTTGAACTTGGGTTTAGAAATCTCCAGGTGTCTGATAAGTTGTGGTCAGTTACAAAGTTTGTAATTGTCTTTGTAGTGTTAGATGTCATCGCCCCTTTGACAGGAAACCTATCTAGGTCTGGATTTAAAACACAATTAAAACCCCCAGCCATTATAATTTTATGAGTGTTCACATTGGGAATGGATGTAAATACATTTTGGATGAATTCCCTATCATCCACATTGGATGCATAAACATTTATCAAAATCACTTTACAATTAAATAAATTACCCATAACAATCATGCATCTCCCTTCAGGATCAGATACAACATCTGATACTACAAATGAGACTGTTCTATGTATAAGATGTCTTTTTGCAGCTGGAACTGATCCTTGCTTAATAAGTGGGTCTCCTGTAAAAATACTATTTTAGCATTTAGACTTGTTAGGTGAGAAAGTACTTTCTTTTTCGTTTTAATTTGTGATTCATGCCTTTAAAATTCCAGCTCACAAAAATAACTGTCCCGTCTTGGAGACATTGATTCTGAATTTTTTATGTCATTTTGTAGTCTTAAACAAACGTGAGACAGCTTTGACCTTGATTTTCAATTTTCCCAGGGGTATTGCCATGCAGTTCATTGTTACGTTGGTAATTATAATTACAAGGATTAAAAGGATAGATTAGAGATAGTTTGCTCTCTTTCTCCCCCTCCCTAGTCTCCCCACCCCCCACTTTGCCTCCCCACGTGAGGCTGAACCCCACTTCAAAGTCCCAGACATACCTAGAGATAGAGCACGTCCAAAACAAAACTCCCAGCAGCAGTGTATGTGAATTAAAATTGAGATATCTATTCCCAATACAGTCTACATACTATAAACATAACCAAAAAAAAAAAAAATGAAATGTTAAGATAGTAAACCCAGGGAATGGTGTTAAATAATGGTCCTGGATAAGCATAATAAACCCTAGTGCAATAACAACAACAATAAACCAAGAATATGATGTTTAACCGTCTCCTTTAGAATAATAATAAAAAAACTAAAAAAACTAATTTAATTTCTTCCACACATACATAAACGTGTAAAATTGTAACTAAAACAAAAACAGATAGTGACAAAAAAGGGAAAATGATGTATAATTACGGTACCAGTTGTCATATCTCTTTACGATGCCATGACAGGGTGCGACTCACAGTCGTATTTCAGGAAAGTTTTGGGATCAGCTTTCTTAACTCTATCTGCTTCCTCCCTACTGGTATATATGTAATGTTTGCCTTGAATCTCCACTTTCAGTTTGGCAGGATACAAGAGGCTGTATCTGATATCGACTTTTCATAAGCGCTGTTTAATATTATAAAAAGAGGCACGCTTAGCAGCTGTTGAGGGTGAGAAATCAGGGAAAATACGAATGAGGTTATTTTCAAATATAGTCTCTTGTTTTTGTCTGAGAAGTGATATTACATTTAATTTAAATTGTAACTTATCAAAGCGCACAATAAAAGTCCTAGGTTTAGAGTTGTTTGATCCCCATATGCGATAAGCCGCAGCTATCTCGGTGTCTGATTTAAAGTCCTCTGCAATTATTTTGGAGAAAAGTTCAGCTACGAATTTCACTGGGTTTGGACTTTCGCAATTCTCAGGTAGACCTGCAATTCTAATATTATTTCTTCTGTATCCATCTTCCAGAGCAGCAAGTCTGTCTCCGAGTTTTTTGCATTCAGAATTGGCAGCTGTTGCTTTTCCATCAGCGTTGGATGCTAGATTTTCAGCTGTTTTGAGTCGTGAATGTCTGCTTAACATCCTCCAGCTGATCGGCAAGTATGCTCAGTTTAGATGCATTTTCCTGAATGTGCTCAATTTTTTCCAGCATACATTTAAAGGCCACCTCAAAGCAATTACATACGTGTTTCTCCGAGTCTTCATTATCCTGCCGCAGCTCTTGCAGCTCCCGCTGCAGCTTCTCCCTTGCCTTAAGTATACTATTTATTTCTTTCTTTATATCATTCTTTATCTCTTGCTTGAGCTCAGCGATCATCACCTTCAGTTCGGACAGATCATTTCGTGCACCGTAGGTGAAGCGGCGGTTTCTATTACAGCCAATGTTCCTGGCTCGCAAGAAGTAGGTGAAAGCACGGACTTCAAGGCCTTTTCCAGTTTCAAATGATTCGCTCCCATTTTTGCTCTCAACTGGAGACGATGCAGTGGACCGTGGTCCCAAGGAGTCTGGGCTTTTGCCCGTCTGTTCCAGGTTAGTCTCTGACCGTACCTTGAACTTGCCGGTCTAGGCTTGGATGTAGCTTTAGTTTTCTTTTCCATTTCTTTCTGAGACCCTTTCTTGCTGACCAGGTTTATATATGCTTGCATATATTGTAGTAGAACCCTCGGGTTGGATAAATGCAGGATACCTCGGGTTAATAAGAAATAATAGAAAAAATAACACAGCTGGTAACAGAGCTCCGCTTCAGACATCCATCTCCCGCAACGGACAAGACCAGACTCCCAAAAGGTGTAATTTTGCTTGACTTCTCACTATGAAAACCATCCCAACTGTAGAACATACTAGACTAACATCATGTTCTGGAAATGCTTTACTACATTATAGCCTGAAAAAGAGGATGGTTTTATCTTACTACAGAGAATTCCTGGAGTAGAATCTGTAGTTATTTTATACTAGCAGGAGTACCCGGCGTTGCCTGGGAATCTATAACCGTTGAATTTTTTTTGAAGTGAAAGAAGCAGAACATAGAAATAGAACAAACAGTTTTTTGATTCACATTTCATTGTAAGTTCTTCCACTGTGGATTCTGTCTGCTATGGCATTTCAGACGTTCTTGAAATAGACTGTCTTGTGGCATCTGAAGTGGACTTTCCAATTCTACGTCTCTTTTTTGGTGGCATTGGTATATTAGCGAAAAGCATATAATGTGTTACATGGTATTACGTACGGAATAAGCACCACAGTGAGATGAATTTACATTATTTACGATACGTCGGAAAGTGAACAAAGCACCACTCAATCAGAAAGAGCAACACTGAAATCGCACTGTGAATCTGAAAGCAAGCAAATATAACGGATGTTGGCGAATGAAAAACAGCAATATCAGAGCATGTGGGAGTGTGAAGTGTGGAAACGCGGGTGTGTTAGCTGGTCACGTGTACTGGATCGTTCACGTTTTACATCCATAGGGCAGTTCCCCTTCATCTCATCAAAGCAGTCTGACTCATATACATATATGGGTAGATGCCGCATTCACTGTGTTGCACAGTCAACACGATACATCAGCACGTCCGCCCTATTGCAGGCGGCAAAAGTGCCATTTAAACCAATACAGGTAGACATGGAAACCGGGTTTTCTGAAGAAAAAACATTAACGTTTAGAACAGTATCATTTACATACAACAGATTTTGGTGAATCTACATGCAATTATTTATATCCATTTATACACTAATAATGGCAATTATTAAATAATAATAACTAGCCAACCCGCGGTGTACCATACGCTGCATAATCAGGCCGGTTTTTTAATGATTTTTAAGCACAGGGAGAAAATTAACATTTGAAAAATCGGTAATGTAATAAATCAGCAAGAAAAGCAACATTGTAACAATGCACGGAACGAACCAACACACAATCGTCCGTGACTGAAAACTGGCGGACCGTCCTCGCGCCTTCTCCTGCCAGACGGATATGGAGGAATTTTCGGACAAAATTAAATAAATAAATAAATGCGTAAATAAATAAAAGTACTGTGAAATGTGAGCATAAATAAATAAGTCATGAAATGAGAGCCTAAATAAATAAGTATGTCATGAAAGCATAAATAAATAAATGTGTCACGAAATATGTCTTTTGTTGCTTATTTACTTATTTCATTTTGTCCATAACATTCCTGCAAACCGTCATGAAATAAAACTGTCACTTTCATTCACCAAAGTTGAGAGGGTGGGCTCTAACTCGCCCTCTAGTTACTGATTGGTGAATCGATAGCACAAGAATTAATAAGAAAAATGCTTACTACTGCCGATGAAATAGATTCTGCCAAAGATATTACGTATTTCAGAAAGAGAATTGAAGATTTATTGGAAGAAATTACAATGTTGGTGGGGCCCTTTTAGACTCCGATGTAGATGAAACTATTTTTGAAATTATCGAAGAACAGGTGGAACGGACCCTACTACACTCCAGTTCAGGTGACACAGTTCCCTGCTCTGGACGTCCATCCTTTGACATTCCAGCTGTGTCAATAGAACACCTTCTGTTATGCGGTTTAAAAGTACGACAGATTGCAGATCTATATGGTGTATCGGAGAAGACGATCACAAGGCGAATGAGCCAGTTTGATGTATTAGTTGAAGTACTTTGACATGGAATGCCCAAAGCAGCTCCAACTAATATTTTGAACTGAGTATTTGACCCTTGTTTTACGAGTATAAAGTCAAGGTGCATATTCGCAGGTTCTTTTTCAAACAACTCTACAGCTCTGATCAGTGGCAAAGTTGTTTGAAAAAGTAGCTGTGAATATGCACCTGACTTTATACTTATATAAACAAGGGTCAAATACTCAGTTCAAAATATTAGTTAGAGCTGCTTTGGGCATTCTTTGTCAAAGTACATAAACTAATACAGCCGTTGCAGCTTACCATATATCAAACTGGCTCATTCGCCTTGTGATCGTCTTCTCCGACACACCATATAGATCTGCAATCTGTCGTACTTTTAAACCACATAACAGAAGGTGTTCTCACTTCTGGAAAGACACGGATGTCTAAAACGGGTTGGTGTGCAAATACAACAGTAAGTGAATAAAAAGATGGAACTCTGGAGAGAGCAAAATACAACACAATAGTGAACCCGGCATAACAAGCGCGCGTGGCTCAGACGTACATGAGGACTCTTACCACAGACGAAAGGGACTAACTGGGTGGTCGGTGAGTTTTTGCATCCGGGCAAATGGGCAGGCAGTGTGAATGCCTAGAGAGCAAGGGTAGACGACGGCCGGTGAAAAAGGAGTGCTGGTGGGCAGGAAAACGTCATCCGTGTTCCTGCAGGAGCATCTAAGAAGACGCATGTTTGTCGCGGATACGAATAGCTGTATGTAGCGTGTAAAACAGTTTGCTATGGTGCACGCGGTCGAGCGTTGTAACCGAAAAGTCGGTTTTTAAAGACTGCTTACTTCATTGTGCTTTAACCTCAGTTGTAAAGGATTGTTTTAAGATTCCAATGGGATACCCCTTGCAAACCATTTCACACGCTGCATATGGCGATTCACCTCCGTGAGAAACATGCCTCTATGAAAAGTCAACGTAGCTCGGAGGTACATGACATGCACATGACATAAACCTGACCTGCACTGCATGTGGCCTCTACGACAGACGAATATAAATGACACCATTTTTTCTGTGTCGCCACGTCCGAGTTGGTGGGCGTGGCCCTGCGAGTTGTCGTCGTATCCAATGGTCTTGGAGTTGGTGGCCGTAGCTCCTTCCTGCGTGCTCCATAGGTGTCTCACTTGTCGGCGGCTTAGTGAATCCACGCCCCTTCCGGCGTGCTTTCAATGGTGGTCTTGCCTTAGTGAATTATATATATGGATAATTATTATTATTATTATTATTAAATAATTCTTCCCATATAAGTAACATTTCTCGGACTACCTTCTTCCATCTCTGAAACATTTCTAGACTCTGTCCTGTTCTTACGGAACACAGTACTGAAGTATTGGTTAATGCCCGAGTCACCACACGTATAGATTACTGTAATGCTATTCTATCTGGCACCCCACAAAAACGTATCTATCGCTCACAACTTATTTAAAATTCCACTGCCAGGATAATAACCTGCTGTCCTAAATCCACTGAACACATCACACCGATGCCCTCTCAACTTCACTGGCCCCCTGTTAACTATAGAATACAATACTAAATACCACTCTGAACATTTAAAGCTCTCCAGAACATCACTGATCTCCTACAGACTGACACTCATCCCGCTCAATCAGATCCTCATCTGCAGCTGTACTTTCTGTACCACATATTAGACACAGTGGTATGGGAGCTTGAGCGTCTCTCATGGTGCTCCTCAACTCGGGAATTCTCTTCCGTCTCATATACGTCAGCTCGATTCAATAACACATTTTAAAACTGCCCTCAAAACTTTTCTTTTGACTAATGTTTAATTTTACTGTAAGGTGATGCGTGAGACATCTTTATCCATTACTTAACTCCACAGCAGTGCCACTCGCAATGAGGTGGCAACGTTGATGTAAGATGGTGCTGGTCATGCGGCCTGTAGTAATTCTATGTTTACGGTCGGCCTATCATACTTGGATACTTCCGCCATCTCTTGGCAATTTAACGAAAAAACTAGATCCGTCCCACCTTAAATCGCTTCTTAAATCCATTCACACCTCCCCGCCAGCATCTTTTGTCTTAAAAATAACATGCACATGCACAAACTTCTCCCAGCTCATGCCTGGATTTATTATCTGTGAATGAAGTGGAGTTTTAGAGTGGAAATAACTGCAGAAAAAAAAAAAAAGACGCATTAGCATGCCACATTGACACACATTTATTACAACTTCCTCGGTGGCATAATAGTATCAGCTGCTGACTGGTAATCAAAAGGTCACGAGTACGATCCTGCACAACTCCGTTTTGACTTTACTACTACTTTAGAATAAAAACATACATTTGATTTCAGTCTGTAACAGCTGGTGTAATTTATGATACTTGTAAAGGTTAGCTCTGTTTGGTTTTTTTTTTTTTATTTACTTTTCATTCTCTCAGTCGCGTTCAGGATCCTTCCCTAATCCCCCCAAAACCCCCCATCTGACACTGCTGTTTTCACATAAAGACGCACTATAGCTCTGCAGTGTATTAAAATAAATACTACTGCCCAACCCAGGGATCTGACACACAAACGCTGGCGAATCTGCCTTCTTCGTATCTATAGCTATAGTGCGCCTATATGTGATCCAAATAAATAACATTCAAGCTATAGAGCATCTTTATGTGAAAACAGTAGTGTCAGATGGGGAGGGGTGTGTATCGTAAACACAACTGAAAGAATGAAACTGAATTTAAAAAAAAAAAAAAGCTAACCTTTACAATTATCATACACTAGCAGAATACCCGAGCTTCGCAGCGGAGAAGTAGTGTGTTAAAGAAGGTACGAAAAAGAAAAGGAAAAATTTTTAAAATAACGTAACATGATTGTTAATGTAATTGTTTTGTCACTGTTATGAGTGTCGCTGTGATATATATATATAGCAAAATACCAGCTTCGCAGATGTCATGTGTTAAAGAAGTTATGAAAAAGAAAAGGAAACATTTTAAATATAATGTAACATGATTGTCAAAGTAATTGTTTTGTGTATTTGGTGGCAGCGTCACAAAGTTATTTTCGTCTAGCTGCATCAGAAAATGTACCACTGACGTCTGACATGCCTCCTTTTACTGTTTTCTCACAGCTTGGATTGCTGCTGTCATATATATACACACACACACACACACACACACACACACATACATACATACATACATACATACATACATACATACATACATACATACATACATACATACATACATACATATATACATATCTTCATATACACAAATATATATATATACATACCTATCTACTTCATATATACACACACATACATACATACACACACAAATTATATATATATATATATATATATATATATATATATATATATATATATATATATATACACATATATATACACTCTTTGAGGTGCGAGTAACTGTTGCTGGGGGTGCCAGAATCCATCAAGGAAGCAAAATGAAAAAGATTATTTGTACAATATCTTAATTTATTTATCCATTCCTAAATAATTAAATGGGCAGGCTATTTCGTATCAGTGCAATATGCTGCTTATTAAAACGGTAGACGCCCGCTCTAACGTGCAAGTCTGCGTGGACATTATGAACTATCGTATCTGTTCAAGTTCTATTTAAATTTTAAATAGAAGGAATTTTTATTTAGTCGACAGAAATATCTTTGGTAGGAATGGAAGTTAAATGTAGGCATCATTGCATACATTTTTCTTCACCATAGAAATGTAAAGAGTAAATTCGCCTTACATTCCAACCAAAGATATTTGTGTTGACTAAATAGAACTTGAAAAGATATATTTTTTCGAATGTGATCGCGCAATTCAGATCGAGTTGACGCGCACTACATCGAGCCCGCATGCTATTGTGGTTTCGCCTGCGTGCCTCAATAAATCACCCTCCCCTCGCTCTTACTTTTTTACTGCTCATCTAATGATTACACTGAGTATGGCTTTACCAAAACAATCATTGATGGCGAATAAAGTATCCATCTATACCAGGGGTCCTCAATCTTAGTCCTGGAGAGCCGCAGTGGCTGCAGGTTTTTGTTCTGATCTGGTTGCTTAATTAGAAAGCAATTCTTGCCAATAAAGCACTAACAAGCTATGAAATTAAATTAACTCTGCTATGTCAGGTCATTCTCATATCCTAGATTTTCTTTCCCTTTCTATCATGCAAATGATTTGAAGGCTAAAATGGACAAGTAATTCTCAGTCCTTCACTTTTTTCTCTTCATTTTTCTTCCAAGTATTTAAGTATTTACGTTTTTGCTGGTCCTCCTAATCTCTTCTCGCTTTGAGCTTTTTTTATGTCTTCGAATTGAATCACATGGTTGTGCTGCAGGTGGTGGAAGAGGTTGGTTGTGTTACCTTGACTTGACGCAACAGTCTTTTGCAGAGTTTACATTTAACAATTTTTGATCAATATCATCCTTGTTGAATCCAAAATGTTGCCAAAGCGATTGATGATGCTTTTTTTAACAAGCGTCTCCTCTTCCTCCTCCACCAGCTCTACCTTCGTCGCTGCTGTTTCAACATTTAAATCGTCCTCCATTTGTTCACCCGTGTCTCGTCTTGTTACAGGTAGTAGAGTCATGTGACTCCACCCCGTCAAGTCTGTAACGTAGCACAGCGTCTTAAAGGGACATGAACATCGCCAACCTGCACATGCCTTTTCTTTTTTTTTAAAATACCGAATTTACCGACATGGGCAAAATGACGTCGATGAGAGTCATAAATTTCGGTAACGATAAATTTTTGATATATCGCCCAGCCCTAACACACACAAATTATATATATGTATGTATGTATATATATATATATATATATATATATATATATATATATATATATATATATATATATATATATATATATAAAATGTAGATAGGGGTGTGTGTGCGTGTGTGTGTGTATATATATATATATATATATACACACATACATACATATATATACACATACATATACTTGTGTGTATGTTTGTATGTGTCTATATGTGTGTGTATAGCTTTGGTCACTGAGTGCAAGGGAAAAATAATAAAATATAGTCTATAAGTTATTAAACAGTAAAACATTAACGCTTCAAGAAGTACAGGTACATTGAGCACTACTGGAGTGGTTGTGGGTAAACTACATTTTAAAGACGGTGTAACACAACAGGTAAGTAACTACCAGCAGCTAAAATGTATATGGATCATCTCTCGGTAGTAGATCCCTTTTGAAAGGCGCTACACGACGGCTGTGGTATAGAAATTACATTTTCTATGTGAATGTTCAAATTTGTGCCTCTGGTAATGTGCCTTAACGGCATTTAAAGGAAATTAGTTTTGTGTCCTCTGCAGTGTTAAGAGAGAAAGGCTTTGGTTTGGCATAAAAGGAAAAAAGGTGTAAAGAAAGGAAAGTTGCCTTTTTCTTTTATATAGTATAGAGAGATGTGTTCGCTGACGTTATGATCGCCTTTTGGGGACAGTCGCGGTCGGTCTTGTGTAGACTGGTGAGACGTCCCCGCCATTAATCGGCTGTGATGGCACTGTCATTCCTGCACTCGTGTGCGTGAATTCATAATCCGAGTTTAGGACCTCATAATCGTATACGTGCAAAAGAAAGTGTGAATCGCCTTAATATTATTTTGCCGTGGTGTAGAAAAGGGGTCCTGTGTTTGCACTTGTCTGGGCTATAGCGCAGGGGAAGGATGAAAAAAATTAAAAGTGCTCACTTTGACTTAAAGCAGAAGCGCAGTCAGCGTCTCAAAGGCGGCACAGCTATGCACGCGCTGGGTGCTCGACTTTTGCTGGGCAGGAGACCCCTTTTGTACACACGTTCATGATATCAAAAGTCTCAGCACTCTTTGGAGGTAATTCATATCTATACTAATAAAAGGCAAAGCCCTCACTCACTCACTCACTCACTCATCACTAATTCTCCAACTTCCCGTGTGGGTGGAAAGCTGAAATTTGGCAGGTTCATTCCTTACAGCTTCCTTACAAAAGTTGGGCAGGTTTTATATCGAAATTCTACGCGTAATGGTCATAACTGGAAGCAGTTTATCTCCATTTACTGTAATGGAGATGAGCTTCAACGCCGTGGGGGAGTTTCGTGTGACATCATCACGCCTCCCACGTAATCACGCAGTACATAGAAAACCAGGAAGACCTCAAAAAAGCGCTGAAGAAAACATGCATTATATAATTGAGAAGGCAGCTAAACAATAAGAAGCGGCGAAAGTGACATATACAACCATATTCATGAGTTCTGCTACTGAAACAAAGCACGATGTAAACCTACACTTTAAATTAAGTTCATAGACAGGCTGCGCTGGCGCTTGTAATTTAGTGCCTGCCCATATAAGGTCGTCCGTCAGCGGCAATCCAATAGCAAACTCCCACTAAATATTCACGGGTGAAGGACTGTGCTTATGGAGAGGAAGATGAGATGGTCAGGGTGGTGTTTGACACAAACTCAGCGAAACTGTGAGAGAAAGTTTTAAGTGCCAGGACTAAGGTAACATTAAATACAGCCATGGACATAGCACGAGATGGCACCAGCACAGCTGGGAACCTTCGATGCATGTACACCGAGTGGCTCACGTGAACTGACGCAGTGCACAGATAAAAGCAACAGTTCCAAAGAGCTGAACAAAACCAATTACACAATTGAAAAGGCAGCAAAAATATGAAGCGCCTGATACATACAAGCATATTCATAAATCCAACTACTGCGGAAACAAAGCACACGTTGGAAAAGTCAATGTCCCGCTAAAGGAAGACAGTGTAAAAAACCCGTGCATGCAGTGTGTCAGGTCTCAGATAAAGAAGAAGACGAGCTGTTTATTGATGCAGTAAGAAACGAATCGATGAATGAAACCTGTCATCTTTACAACGATTGACAAACACGGAATGTAACTTGAACACAACACATCCTACAAATACGAACCTGATTGAAAGAAATAATGATAATCAAATCCTTGATGACAGCAACACTCAGTAACACTCACAAAACAAATACTGTATATTGACAGTCATGTTACGCTATTTTTAAAATGTTCCCTTTTCTTTTCTAGCTTTTTAACACACTACTTCTCGCTGATACGCTGGTATATATATATGTATATATATATCCCGATCTACATACTCGAATAATGGATACTTTATTCGCCATCAATGATTGTTTTGGTAAAGCCATACTCAGTGTATTCATTAGATGAACGGTAAAAAGTAAGAGCGAGGGAGGATGACTTATTGAGGCATGCAGGCTGTAGTGCTTGCGTCAACTCTATCTGAATTGCGCGATCACATTTGAAAAATATATCTTTTCAAGTTCTATTTAGTCCATATGTGTCAAACTCAAGGGCAGGCCACATCCGCCCGGTGTAATTATATCCGCCCGAGATCATTTTATATACTGTATTATTGTTATTAATGGCCCGGTATATGAAGCGCTGGTAACACAATAAACTACAGATCCCATAATGCAGCGCTTCAGCTGCCTTGCCAACACTTACCGTTAATCAAGTCTAGCTTATGATGCTGCAAGTTATTGCGAAGCTAGCTCACACGATGCTGAAGAGAAAAGTTGATTCTGAAAATAGAGCCTTTAAAACCGATGGGAGGCTGAGTATATGTTTACTGAACCCGTGTGTCTCATTTGTGGAGCTAATGTGGCTGTAATTACAGAATTTAATCTAAGACGGCACTATGAGACAAAACATCAGGGTAACCTGAATGTAATGCAGAAGATACAGAAAGCAGAAGAATTAAATAAGAATCTGACACTTCAGCGGACGTTTTACCCTGCACAATCACAAAGTGATTTCAAGTGAAGCTGCTTTTATGGGAGACACAAATGCACCAGTGCAATTTGCCCCACTTTCCCTGTTGCCAAGTAATGTTAAACCAAGTCGTCACTACGGTGTTCCCAAATCGCACTTTGCTGATAAACTGAGCGCACTGAGTTTGCACGGCGCTTTGGTGACTTTGAAGAACAAAAAGTCCGCCTACATGCGGCTCGAACCTTGTGCATGTTTGGTAGCACATATCTGTGTGAGAAGCTCTTCTCAGTGATAAAGACTAACAAAACAGCACACAGGAGTCGCCTCACTGATGAGCACCTGCAATCCATCCTGAGAATCTCCACAACACAGAACCTCACACCAAACAGAAACGAACTTGTTGCCAAAAAGATGCCAGGCGTCCAGCTCTAAAATGACATATGAGCAAAG
Source organism: Polypterus senegalus (assembly GCF_016835505.1). Lineage (NCBI taxonomy): Eukaryota > Metazoa > Chordata > Cladistia > Polypteriformes > Polypteridae > Polypterus > Polypterus senegalus. Next base: position 28,565,278 of record NC_053161.1, on the reverse strand, counting down.
ACAACTGAATGATTTGATTTGTTATTGCTGAAAGGAACACATTTTATTTATATTTCTAGGTTTTGTTATGCAGCATGTTCATATTTGAATTTGTATAATTTTGACAGGATATATTTTTATGGAGAGCAAAATCTTTTGGGATATTTAAAATCTAAGTTTATTTTTATATAAAATTACATAAGAGTAAAGAAATTTGAATGTTTGTTCTTTTAACGCTTACTTTATTTCTAACTTGTATAATTTAGACAGGATATATTTTTATGGAGAGCAAAATATTATAAGTTGTTTAAGGTTTGAGTTGATTTATTCAGAATAATATTCCTGTCTGTTTTACCATTCCTACCAAAGATATTTCTGTCGACTAAATAAAAATTCCTTCTATTTAAAATTTAAATAGAACTTGAACAAATACGATAGTTCATAATATCCACGCAGACTTGCACGTAAGAGCGGAGTTATCCGTTTTAACAAGCAGCGTATTGCACTGATACTGAAATAGCTGTGTGTGTATATATGTAGATATGTATGTATATGTATATATGTTTATATATGTGTGTGTGTATGTATATATATATGTATTTGTGTGTATATATGTGATATATATGTATGTATATATGTGTGTGTGTATATTATGTGTATATGTATAGATATGTATATATATATGTTTATGTGTGTGTGTATATATATATATATATATATATATATATATATATATATATATATATATATATATATATATATGACAGCAACACTCATCACTCACAACAGTGACAAAACAATTACATGTCAAAATGTTTCCTTTTCTTTTTCATTGCTTCTTTAACACACTACTTCTCCGCTGCGATGCGCGGGTATTTTGCTAGTATTATATATATAACAAAATACCCACTAGCGAGAAGTAGTGTGTTAAAGAAGTAATGAAAAAGAAAAGGAAATATTTTAATAATAACGTAACATGATTGACATTGTCATGAGTGTTGCTGTCATATATATGCCTGCCTAAATAAGTCACGCCGCTTTGCTCTTACTTTATTTACCGCTCATTTAATCATGGCTAATGGCGGAAAAATTATAAAATGGAAGGAGGATGGCTTTACCAAAACAATTATTGATGGCGAACCGATTATTCATAAAGCTTGAATTGGTGATCTGTTTTTCTGTGTTAACCTCATATTTTTTCATACTTCTTCTCAAACTAAGGTGGTGCGAGGGTAAAATGAATCGGGATGCGCTGATCAGTGTAATCGGTGTACCAGGAAATCATGCATTGACAAAAGCTCCCTTTGCTTGTAATGCAAAGTGTGATTAAATGCATTGTTTTTAACGCTATGGAGCACATGCATCGAAGCTTCTCAGCTGTGCTTGTGCTAAGAAAAGGAAAGATTTTAAAATAACTTAACACGCATTGTCAATGTAACCTTTGTAAGTAGTGCCTGGAGGATTCAGTGTGGAGAAACTCTAGAGAGAGTGTGTGTATTAACTTGTGGATTTTTCTGTGAGTATTTGGTGGCAGTCTGACGAAGTTGCTTCGGAAGACGGCGTTAGCTGCAGAGCTCAGCTCAGAGTGAAATGGGATAAAAGGGCGGGGAGATGACAAACGTGACTCCCCCACCCGCCTTAACTGTCAATCCCTCACAAACACAGTCTCTCGGAATTTGCATAAGCACACCCCTTCACCTACAATTTTAACTTAGTTACAAAGTGATCAAAACTCGCTTATATCCCAAGGCCCTCTCATTAAACTTGTATCCCGCATTACCTGTGGGCATGTGAAACGCCAGCGGTAGCCTGTCTATGAACTTAATTTAAAGTTTAGGTTTACACCGTGCTTTCTTTCCGAGGTAGCAGCACTCATGAATATGGTATTATATGTCACTCGCTCGCTTCTTATTGTTTCGCTGCCTTCTCAATTATATAATGCATGTTTTCTTAAGCGCTTTTTGGAGGTCTTCCTGGTTTTCACGCACCGCGCTGACAGTCAGTTCACGTGATTACGTGGGAGGCGTGATGATGTCACACGAAATTCCGCCCCCCCACGTCATTGCAGCTCAACTCCATTACAGCTAATGGAGAAAAATACCTTCCAGTTATGACCATTAGGCATAGAATTTCGAAATGAAACCTGCCCAACTTTTGTAAGTAAGCTGTAAGGAATGAGCCTGCCAAATTTCAGCCTTCTACCTACACGGGAAGTTGGAGAATTAGTGATGAGTCAGTGAGTGAGTGAGTGAGTGAGTGAGGGCTTTGCCTTTTATTAGTATAGATTTACACTGGCTGTTACAGACTGAAATCAAATGTATGTTTTTATTCTAAAATAGTAAAGTACATACAATATTATTTGAAAACGAACAGCGTCGGATCGGGCGTATATATAACCCGATCCAACTCTGTTCGCTTTCAAATAGTATTGCATTAATGCGATGATGTTTTCACATATATTGTCTCTTTCTTTCATCTTGCAGTTTGTAATCAGTGACCATGCGTTTCTTTTTTTTCCCCGATCTTGCAAGTCCACACATGTTGCTGTATGGTGGCGTTTCTTTTGTACTCCAGGACATGCAGAGGACAGAATAGTATAGAGCAGGAAGTTCAGCGCTATATGCAATCAGACAGACAGACAGGCAGAGAAGTCACTAGATATATAAATAAACAGGGAAGGCACTGTATAATAGATATATAAAAAAACAGCTAAGGAGATATATACAGTGGTGCGAAAAACTATTTGCCCCCTTCCTAATTTTTTATTCTTTTGCATGTTTGTCACACAAAATGTTTCTGATCATCAAACACATTTAACCATTAGTAAAATATAACACAAGTAAACACAAAATGCAGTTTTTAAATGATGGTTTTTATTATTTAGGGAGAAAAAAAAATCCAAACCTACATGGCCCTGTGTGAAAAAGTAATTGCCTCCTGAACCTAATAACTGGTTGGGCCACCCTTAGCAGCAATAACTGCAATCAAGCGTTTGCGATAACTTGCAATGAGTCTTTTACAGCGCTCTGGAGGAATTTTGGCCCACTCATCTTTGCAGATTTGTTGTAATTCAGCTTTATTTGAGGGCTTTCTAGCATGAACCGCCTTTTTAAGGTCATGCCATAGCATCTCAATTGGATTCAGGTCAGGACTTTGACTAGGCCACTCCAAAGTCTTCATTTTGTTTTTCTTCAGCCATTCGGAGGTGGATTTGCTGGTGTGTTTTGGGTCATTGTCCTGTTGCAGCACCCAAGATCGCTTCAGCTTGAGTTGACGAACAGATGGCCGGACATTCTCCTTCAGGATTTTTTGGTAGACAGTAGAATTCATGGTTCCATCTATCATAGCAAGCCTTCCAGGTCCTGAAGCAGCAAAACAACCCCAGACCATCACACTACCACCACCATATTTTACTGTTGGTATGATGTTCTTTTTCTGAAATGCTGTGTTCCTTTTACGCCAGATGTAACGGGACATTTGCCTTCCAAAAAGTTCCACTTTTGTCTCATCAGTCCACAAGGTATTTTCCCAAAAGTCTTGGCAATCATTGAGATGTTTCTTAGCAAAATTGAGACGAGCCCTAATGTTCTTTTTGCTTAACAGTGGTTTGCATCTTGGAAATCTGCCATGCAGGCTGTTTTTGCCCAGTCTCTTTCTTATGGTGGAGTCGTGAACACTGACCTTAATTGAGGCCTGTAGTTCTTTAGACGTTGTCCTGGGGTCTTTTGTGACCTCTCGGACGAGTCGTCTCTGCGCTCTTGGGGTAATTTTGGTCGGCAGGCCACTCCTGGGAAGGTTCACCACTGTTCCATGTTTTTGCCATTTGTGGATAATGGCTCTCACTGTGGTTCGCTAGAGTCCCAAAGCTTTAGAAATGGCTTTATAACCTTTACCAGACTAATAGATCTCAATTACTTCTGTTCTCATTTGTTCCTGAATTTCTTTGGATCTTGGCATGATGTCTAGCTTTTGAGGTGCTTTTGGTCTACTTCTCTGTGTCAGGCAGCTCCTATTTAAGTGATTTCTTGATTGAAACAGGTGTGGCAGTAATCAGGCCTGGGGGTGGCTACGGAAATTGAACTCAGTTGTGATGCACCATATTTTTTAACAAGGGGGCAATTACTTTTTCACACAGGGCCATGTAGGTTTGGATTTTTTTCTCCCTAAATAATAAAAACCATCATTTAAAAACTGCATTTTGTGTTTACTTGTGTTATATTTGACTAATGGTTAAATTTGTTTGATGATCAGAAACATTTTGTATGACAAACATGCAAAAGAATAAGAAATCAGGAAGGGGGCAAATAGTTTTTCACACCACTGTATGTAGATAGATAGGAAGGAAAAGCACTATATGATAGGCAGACAGGGAAGCTGCTATATAATAATAAAATGACTGTTATTACTATATAGATAGACATGGAGTTCAGGCAGGCAGAGCGGCGCAGGTTAAAAAGAAAAAAAAAACAAAAAACAACATTTTCTCCCCAGCGGGGAATCGGACTCGGGTCTCTGAGGCACGGCAAGACCTGCTGCGCTCTGAGTCAGCAAATCTTACCAGTACGCCAAGGAAGCTGTTATATCGTTCTTGAACCTTTTGTGAAAGTGTTTATTTGATCTTTGGACTTTAGGCTTCACACATTTTATAGTTTATGCCTACATTTTGTAACATTTATTCCAAAAATATGAAAAAGTTTCTGTTTTAACAATGTGTTTACACAGATCACTGTAGGAACGGAATACACATGAAATGCATGTGCTCCAAATAACAATTATTTTCCCTCTAAAACTCCACTTCACTCCCAGATAATCAATCAAAGCATGAGCTGGGAGACGTTCGTGCATGTTCTAAGTTGGTGGGGAGATGGAATAGCCGGCTGCTTGCAGCTTGTCTTTATCAGCACATTTAGATGACAAAAGACGCTGACGGAGAGGTGCAAACAGTTTTAAGGTGGGCCAGATCTACGAGTTTTTTCGTAGACTCTGGTAATTCTAGTGTTAAAGAAACATGGGTAAAGAGCAATGCACAGAGACCAAAGCTGCCGCTAGATGGTGCGGCGGTGAACTTCTGTTGCAATGTACGTCCATCTTAAGTACGGGGATCTGTGCCGAATGTGAAACAAACGTACTCCATGACCTTCTCCTGGTCACAAGGGAGCCCCCATGCTCAGTTCGGTGCCAATCGGACACCCGGTGCAGATTTGTATGGCGGACAAACATTAATACACACACACACATCGACTCTGCTTTATATATTAGGTAATTATTATCTGTAGTTATTATTGCTCAGCAATACTTGCGCTCATCAGGCTTCAAGACGTTTCTGAAATTCTGCTGATAGTACACAGTACACAGATATGCAAAGATGGTAATAACATCATCTCTACTGCAGGATCCCCTACCAAAATAAGGAAAAGTGGGGTGAATGCTTGTAAAATGTTCTCTTTACTATTAATTACTATTAATGTGAATCTCCCCTTGGGATTAATAAAGTATCTATCTATCTATCTATCATCTATCTATCTATCTAATCTGAAATGACCTAAAGAATTTGGATTAGAAGGTTGACATTCTAGAATAGTCAGAGTTTATCTATGCGGACTTAGGCACTAGATGGGTACAAATCTTGGCTAGATTGTCCATGACAGGGCTCACTCATGTACACACATGATCTCACACATAATATCAGGCCTTTTTCAAGGTGTCAACTAATTTAGGATGCGTGTTTCTGGAATATAGTACAAACAATCAAGGGGTGACCTTGCAAATTCTACATAGTCGGACTATTTTCTGCTCCTCAAGAACCCAGCACTGAATGAATAGGACAGAAAATGAAAGAATGAATTATAAAACTACTTTGTTGTCAATGGCAGAAAATCACTAACACATATATTAAAGCTATATACTTTGTAAGCGTACAGCTGTTATGAGACGGAAATCCACAGACTATTTAACATTGGCTTGTATATTTGTTTAATTTTTACTGATCTACTGGTAGAATTAATATTTCTTTGGTTAATTTTTAGCCGGCCAAGTTCACTTCTTATTTGATATTTTTTGTCGTGTTATATGACTTCTGACAAAAGAAAAGTGAGACTGTTCCTGTAACTCTGTTAATTTAACAAATTAAGAAAATTAACTACTATCACCTTCAAAGTAGTTTGACTCACAGCTGCATATAACACTGCCAATGTTACTCTGCAGATCATTTTCTGAAGGGTTTTTGAAGATCTCCGTCGTTTTTGCTTGCACAAGTTGTTCAGTTTCACAAGAAACTTGCTGTTAACTCGCTTTTTACTCTTGAACTCCGACATGTTCTGAAGGAGGGTAAGAAAATGTCAATATCTGAACACGCATATACTTGTACTGAATGAAGCCATCGAGTTGAGCCTTTTCTCACTGTGACAAGTTAGAACATGTTCTATAACCATCTTTTTCTTTCTCACCTCCCCCTCTTGGTTCCTGAGCTATAAGGTTAGTCTCTTTTTTTTGTCAGACCTCGTTTGTTTCCATCTTTTGTTATCCCTGTTTTTGGGTTGCCTTTATGTTTTTCTTTGTTAATGTTTTGTTTAATTATTTGATTTTTAAGTATTGTGTTTGATGATCTTTGCTTTCATTACATGTGTATTGTGGGTGGAACTCTAATAGGAGTTGCCACCCTGATGTTACTACTGATGGGTCACCCTAAGCCTTTATATTTCAGGCTAGGGGGTAAGGTCCTTCAGTTGTTCAATGATTGTGAAAGAGTGTATTAGTTTTGAATATTGAATTTTCTGTTTTCTGGATTATTTGCATCTGTCTCTGGATTTCAATTATTGAATTATGGTTTAGGATGCGTTTACTTTTTAGGGAACCCCTTTTGCCTCTGTTATTTTTGCTCCTTTTGTTTAATTCACATAAATTCATTACGTCAAAGACTCATTAGGCTTATCTGTCAAGGCAAAGGTCTGACATATTTCTCTCGTTTGAGGGGCATTTTTGTGCATTTTGGGCCTGTGGAGTTTGGGGTCAGTCTGCCTGGGGTGAAGCCTAAATTCAGAAAAGCCGGTAAAGGTCCTGGCATAGTTTGCTGGTCTTTGTGGAAACCATATCAACCCTTTTCAACATTTTAGTGACATTTCTTCAAAAAGGGATGGTAGCTAAAGCCCTAAAATCCTACATATTTTCATTTTCATTATTATTGTTAACCACTTCCATGTTTGTTTTTCTTACCACCTTCTCTCTCTGCCTATATCACTCTCTTCCATTTTTAGTTCACTTAACACTGGGTGGATTGGAGTGTGTTCTTGGCTGTGGATGACATTTTTTGTTGTTTTGCAGCCTAACTATCATGATTGGGGTCAGATGAACTAATTATTGCAAGGACTGTTAATTCATCACATTTGTATTAATTTAGTCATTATTGACAGTTTACTTCTACTGTTTTAATTTTTCTACTGATACCGATGGAAGAGTTGTATACTGATAACATCAACCAAACTTGAAATAAATTCTAAAGCATATAACCTTGCCCAATAATCTAAGGTTCATGATTTTACTCTCAAAGAGAAATTTACACCAAGTATGTACTTTATTAGGTACACCTATCTAATCCTGGTTCGGAAACTATTTGCTTACAGTCCAGCCAGAATTATTTAAGGTGCGGAAAAAATTCTTGTAGATTTTGGTCAATTCTCATGCAGCAGCCTAATATAGGTCCTACAGATTTTCTGGCCAGACACTCTGTTGGACTGAGGTCTGGGGACCGCACAGGCAACTAGAATAAACTTAATTTGCAGTGATGTTCATGGAACCAGCATAAGACGATCCAGACTGTGAAATTATCCTGATGAAAGTGTTCACTTGAAAAAGGGTAGACTGTGGCTATAATGAGATACACACAGTTAACAATAACAATTTGATACACTACAGCATTCATTTGATGCTCAGTTGGTATTAAACGGCCTAATGTGCCAAGAAAACATTCTCTAGATCAGGGATCCCCAACCCCCAGTCCATGGCCCACTAGCGGGCGGCAGCCATCTGACAGCTGGGCCGTGAGAGAACTGCAGGCAACGGAGACTTACTCAGTGAAGTGCTACAGCAGAATGGCTGCCCCTTCACTGAGGACACTTTTCAGAACACTAGGCGAGTAGGGCTTTGCAGCAGCACAGACAAAGTAAAGAGACTGAGGTGAGAGAGTATTACAACAAAGTATTATTATGGTCCCGACAGTTTCCCCATATGACACAAGTCTATAGAAATCTCGTTACTACAAAGTACATTCAGCAGATACCTTCATTACAATGAAGTGACCTTGAATGCTTGAATGAATCATCCACAGAGCAGTTAGATCTGTGGTTGCAACTCAGCTGTGCACATTTGCACAATGATCCCCAAACAGAAACATTGTAAAAAAAAAAAAAAAAGTCTTTCTTTGAACTTTCCTCATATTTTTTTTTTTTTGCTGTTGTTGTTTCCTGTGGTTTTCAGTGATACCTTTTGCTTATTGCGCGTCAATCTTTGAAAAACATCCATTGGAATTTAACTCATTGTCACCCTCCTATAGAAATGGCAGACACGAAAAAATGATAACAGTGTTAATGTTTGTGATGTGCAATCTGTTGGAATTGCAAATGCAATGCATATGTCTTTGTTATATACAAAAAAGAAAAATCTCGGGTTGCAAACGTATGCGAACTGCTGCATTTGAAGACAGTTTTTATGTGGTTCAGTGATGCTCGTTCAAGAAACATTCCTATTAATGTGGCACTCATTCAAGAAAATGTGAGGTTTCTAAACTCTTTTGGGACCTCCATCAATGGGACAACACGCCGAACAGCGTCCCAAAGTGCAATCACCACGTCTGTTTAAGACTGTTTATCTGTTGCCAGGGCAACAGCAGGCTCACAGCTCTACTGTGAAGCAATCACACTTCGGGACACACTTCAGTTTGACGTTCCCATTTGGTGGGGGGATCCCAAAAGAGTTAAGAAACCTCACAATATGAACAGGCTCTATTGGGCACCCCACCTTTACCCACTCTGCAGGCTCAGTATCCAGCCAGGCTGGAAGAGCCTGAGAAGGAAAATCTGAGGCAGCAGAGGAGCAGCAGCACATGGGGCAGAGGCAGAAGATACCTGTTGTTCAAGTTGGCAGATAAAGTGGCTGCATTCAAAGCCAAACTTGATTTATGGGGCCGATGAGTGAACATTGGGATTTTTGATATGTTTCAAACGTTAGCAGAGGTTGTTAAAGATACCTAGCCAGGGCCTAAAATGGGAAGGAATGGATCTGTGATCCATTTGTGAATAAGCAAGGTGAATCAACTTTGTCTGTGCTTGAAGAGGATCAACTGCTTGAGGCTGCAAATGACGGTGGCCTTAAAAGTATGTTTGAGACAACTTCAAATCTCAATATGTTTTGGATTAAAGTCAAGGTGGAATATCCTGAGGTTGCCATAAAAGCACTGAAAAGTCTGTTTCCTTTTCCAACATCCTATCTTTGTAAGGCAGCGTTTTCTGCAGTGACAACAACCAAAACGAGATTACGGAGTAGACTGAACATAAGTAACACACTTCGTGTGTCACTGTCTTCCATCGTCCCCAAATGGGATTGTCTGGCTGCAGGAAAACAAGCTCAGAGCTCCCACTGATTCTGCATTATGGTAAGTTATATAATTTCTATTACGATATTATAACTTAATAATAATAGAAATGTAAATTGTGTATAAAACTGCCCTATGACCCGGCAAAAACCCAACCACCCCCACCCCCTGGAAAAATTTGCTTCTAGTAAAGTGGCCCTTGGTGTCAAAAAGGTTGGGGACCACTGCTTTAGATGACCACCATTAGCCTCTACCGTTGACACTAGTCTGGGTGGACCAAAGGAATAATGCTATTTAGACCTCATTCTGACCATCTGATGCAGCATAATTGATATGAATCAGACAAGGCAACATTTCCTTATTCATCAGTCATTCAGTTTTAATAATCATGTTCACACCATAGCTTCATCTCTCCAGTTTTAATTTACAGCAGTGTTTCTTACACAACCCAAACTGAGTCATGTTTTTGATTAGGTTGTCACATGACCATATAGTAAAATCAGCTGAGTTAGTAGAAGCAAAGCCTCTGTGGTGATTTAGCATTTTTGTTTGTTGTAATATGCAATATTAAATATAACCAATAAACAATGCTGTTGATGCCTTGCAGACATTTATTTCTATTGTACTTAAATATAATAAATACTCCCCATGAAACCCAACTAGTGAAATTAAATTGATTTGACAAGTAAAGACACATAAAAAATGAAGAGAGGAGGGAATCACACTGACAGGTACAATAGGTGAAGGGACCACAGTGGTAGTTGAATGCATTGAAATGAAAGTAGCTAGAAAGGCATAAGGATTTAATGATTTACGGGTGTTGTGAGACTATAAGAAAATATGATGGGGGTATATATAGTGCTGCAACAGTGTTTTATGCTAATGCTGTTTCAGTGGTCATGTACAACTGGTCAGTGCCTTATTGCCTGTTCACTGTTATGGAATAGATTAAATCTGTAACAGAGGTGCAAAAATGATTTTATATTAAGTTTAACAGCAAGTAAGAATTCCTTATCGTACCACTGTTTCAAAGCAGTTCAATACATTTCAGTCTATTGATATTGTGAAGAATGTGTTTGTTGGACAAATGAGAAGTGCAAGAGGGTGAGACAAAGTTGTAGAGTGGTACATTCAACATTCAGCACAATGTCACTCAGCAGAATTAAATATTTCAAACTGGACCATTTGGTGAATACATCATACAAATAGTGCATAAATTTACTTATGTGACTTGTCTGTTTGTACTCTGTTCATTTAATTGTTAATGAAAACTGAGATGGGCGGAATAATTTGTAAACTCGTTTAGAGGGATGTATTAATGGTGAAGATCATTTTTAAAATGTTATGTAAGTCAAGATAAATAAAAAGCATCAATTATTTTTTTTGACTACTTTATTCTTTATCCGGCATCATGAGTCAAGTGATTAAATTAAATGAACAGTCCTATTATCCTTTCCCAAAAAAAAAAAAAAAAATTATTCTCGTGCTGCACCCATTAAAAAGCAAAAATTAAAGCTTATGCTAACCATTTACACCGGCAATGATATACCTCAGAAATCAATTTCCTGTTTTGAATAACTAATTGCTTTCCATCTGTTTCTTTTAGTAATATCCATGTGAGAAATATGATTAAATGTAAACAAATGCTTTTATTGTTTTTATTTTGTATTATGCTTAAAATCTCCTTTTTCGTTCACTGCATGGTATTAATGTGCTTATTTGGGTCTTCAAATTAAAAAGTTTAAGAACCCCGATTTGCAGATATGGAACCAATTATATTTTTTCTGCTGTCCCACATCAACGTCCAATGTGCTTCCTGTTGAGCAGTGAGAAAAACACTACATAAATGTAAAGAATTATTATTATAATGTAGATGACCATCGTAAAAGACCTGTTATTTCAGCATTTCTGGTCTTTCTGTTAGCTTGTAAAAGTCTGGCAACACTCCTCTGACCCCTCTTATTAAGCACTATGTTTTCACCTAAAGAACTGCCACTTAAAAGTTTTTTTGTTTATTTCACCACTATCTGTAAACTCTTCAGACTGCTGGGTGTGAAACTCCCAGCAGGTCGCCAACAATCATACCATGGTCAAAGTACCTTAATTCACAGTTTTTTTTCCCATCCTAATGTTGTCCAAAACAACAACTTAAATATCTTCAATGCAAATACAGTACATGTTAAATACAATAAGCTGCTCCTGCCACATTACTTGGCTGTCTGAAGCACCGAATGTAACTAATAAAGTGGCTACTTGCGTGTATGCATATAGATATTAAAGAAAAATAAGAAATAAGCACAGCATAAAGAAAACCCTTTTACAGTTTTCACTGCAAATATTTGCACCGCTGTCTCGCAGATTACTCCCACATCCTAAACACATTCCAAGTGCCTATGTAAGTGAATTAGTGTGTGCAAGCGTGATGAACGGTCGTCCCATCCACAGTTTGCATACTGCCTTAGCTACGATACCATCGGGACAGCCTGAATCTGCCCCTTAACTCTAGAACTAGACAAAACTACCTCAGAAAAAAAACTCATGGACAGAGGTTTTCAACAAGCAAACTTGCAAATAACTTTTTACTTCCTAAAAATGTTTCAGTTAAACTTCTGTTTCAACACTTCATAAAAACTTGCACCAGGGCGTCTTCGATACGTTATGAGTTGCAATGTAATAACCGCGAAAAAGCATTAAGACCGTTTAAATAAAATCTGTGGTCCTGGTGGCGTTCCGGAATATCCGAACTAATACTTACCTGCTGTTCCGATGCTGGTTCGCCGGGCCTTTACTTGCCGCCGCTCTACCTACGACATTCTCCCCAGTCAGTAAAGTACTTCTGTGTTGCGATTTCTTCGACACCCATCCGTTCTGCGAATCCAGTGAAGCGGCTAGTTGAATGAAGACATAGAACACCGAGCCGAAACCGAGCAGTAAGCACACGAAGCGCACGCGCATATAGCGCCGCATCGCAAGACTGCCGGCACAACTCCTTTCCCGTCCTAAAAATATCCTTCACATTTGCTAGTTTATATACGACGGACAAACCAAACTACAGTTCACTGCCACACAAGTTCTCTGAGCCCGGAGTAGAAGCACCTTCCTGCCTCCTCCCACCCCTCACTGTCACTATGCAGCACAGACTTCTGGGAGAAAAGAATGCGTTGTATTGCCAACTCAAGAGGCTGGCGCGGCACACAGGAGCGAGCATGCGCGTGAACGCGGGGAGGTTGAATGTTTAGGAGTTTGCAGGACCCGCTGCAAATGGAGCAGTTTTTTTTTACCTTCCTCGAAGATAACAGAAAGAAAACAATCAACGTTTTATAAGCTGGTGTTATCAGACTATCTAAGAAACAAATTTTTAAAAAAGACTAATTTGCAAACCATATAATGGCGTGAAGGCCGCTAAAGTGTAAGCTAATTACATAGCGGTCCGCACAAAGCAACCATCTACATTCATGCAATATGCATCTTGTTTAAGGTTGCTTGACACGTTTAACACAATGCATTAAACAACGAATCGCGCAAATATTGAAATAATAATTCTGTCTCAATATGTAATGATCCCGAAAACATCCGTCTATTCGATTCTGATAAAAAAAAAATGTCTGCATTTTACCGAACTCATTGACATTTTTATGGTCTCTGCATAATGACAGGTTTCAGGCATCCATATTAATGATGCTGTTTCTAAGGAACAATGGATTAGAGGGGTGCTGGGTGCATTCATCAGTTAGTGCAGTTTCAGTCATGGCTCAAGGCTAAGAGTCGGCTGCAGTTCAAATAAGCTTCAAACTTTATATATCTTCAGCTGTGCATAGTGCTAGCTTAGATTGTGTACATTTAAACTATTAAAAAGCATATACCATGAAAATATAATTAAATCGAATGGGTTGCTCCTGTTCACTGTATTCATCACAGAGAAGTAGTAAAAGCTAATTTTGTTTTATATTGAACAGTAAGTTTCTGCTTTTCAGTTTATGTTTCATAATTTATTGATGGCATAGAAAAAGTCTTCAGTTGTGAGAGCAGCAAGCCCAAAAAAATACATGTAGAAATGCATTCTTTTGTAACAAACTCCTATTTGTGGTTTTCATGTACATGATATCAAGGTACAACCAAGGATGTGAGGGTGTCCAGGTGGAAGGGTAAGAGTAGCAGGATTTTTTTATGCAGGTGATGTTGTCCTTTTTGCTTCATCTGACTGTGACCTTCGGCGTGCACTCGAGTGATTTGCTGCAGAGTGTGTAGCAACTGGGATGAGGATCAGCGCCTCCAAGTCTGAGGTCAAGGTGGTGTGGTGGACAGCCGGGCCACCCCTTCACTATATATTCAGGGGGAGCAGCTCTGGACAGTGCAATACCTTCCCCTGGACGCTGGATGGTTGCCCCCCTGGGTTGGAGCGGTGCCTCAGCCTCCCACAGGGCTCCATGGGGATTGGAATTCTGTGCAGCCCTGTTGGATTCCACAGGAGCAGCTGGCCCCTTTTGGGCATTGGTTTTGCCACACCCGGATGTCGGCAATCACGCACCTGGAGCACTTCCAGATACCCAATAAAGGGCGTCAGTGACCACCACTCAGCGGCCAGAGTCGGGTGGAGGAGGACAAGGTTGTCTGGGAGGAATGGTGATAGAAGAAAGGAGTGCTTTGTGCTACTTAGTGTGTTGATTGGGACTGTGTATTGCCTGTGGGGTTCATGGGGAAGACATGCCCCACGGGTGAAGAAAAATAAATATTTGTTTTATTTTACATGTGCCTCCCATTTCAATATGTGTCGGGTCGGGCGCAATATAGCGCCTTTCTTACATCAGATTGCTCAGTCCAGCTGAGAACAGCAACTGCCCTTAGTGGAGAAGCTCAGCTATCTTAGGATCTTGTTCATGAGTGATTCAATAAAGGAACATGGGATGGACAAGCCGATTGAAGTGGTGGCAGCTGTTCTGCAGATGCTGTACCAGTCTGTTTTGGTGAAGCAGGTGTTGAGTCTAAAAACAAAAGTGTTGGTTTACCAATTGATCTACATCTTTGTTCTCACCTATGGTCATGTGCTCTGGGAAATGACTGAAAGAATGAGATTGCAAATACAAGTGAGAGAAATTAGGTTTTTTAGCAGGATGTCTGGGCTGACACTCCATGATAGGTTGAGAAGCTCAATGATTTCAGGAGACCCTTAGAGTAGTGTTACTGCACCACTGGATCCAGAGGAGCTGGTAGATATATTTTGGGCAAGTTGTAAGGATGCCCCCAAAGCAGCTCCTTCTACAGCTGGCCCAGGCATGTCCCTCTGGGTGGAGACCCTGCAGTAAACCCAGGGAAGCCTGGAGGGATAACGTCTCTGGGCTAGCTTGTAAATGTCTGGGAATTCCTCAAGAAGAGCTGGAATCTGCAGCTGAGGACAGTGTTATCTGTGCTGACTTGATCGACCTGCTTCCACCATCTTCCTTAGGAAAAGTGGTTGAGACGATGAGAGGAGACAAGATGAGGCAACAAAATGCTACTAATTTTGCAGGTTAAAAAAAAATTATTGGGAATTTCATGACAGACTGAAGCATTCATTCAGTTTTCCAAATGTGCTTATTATAGGTATAAGTAAGTCAAATTTTTATATTGCACATTTGAAACAACTGAACTTGATCAAAGTGCTGTACAGAATAACATAAAACACAAATTAAAATACAGTACCAACAGTTCTCAAGAAAGGATAAATAAACAAAGCAATAAAATATAAAACAAATAAAAATGGACCACCATAGGCATAAGCAATAACATTTAGGAATAAAAGAAAGAAAAAAGGAAGGTTTTTAAAAGCTCAACAGATGAAATTGATCTAATGTCTAAAGGCAATGAGCTCAATAACTCAAATGCTATAATGGAGAATGCATGGTCAGCTTTTGATTTCATTCTGGAATGTAGAACTACAAGCAGAATAAGACATGAAACTGGACCCAGTAATACACAGGAAGCCAATGATGAGAATCTAGAACTGGTGATATGTAGTCTCTTTTCCTTTTACTTTAGAGCACTCTGACTTCAACATTCTGGACAAGTTGCAAACAAGTTAAAGAAGACTGACTTCGACCACTATATAGTGAATTATAATAATCTAATTGTCAGGTAACCAAAGCATGATTGACCATCTCCAGTAAAGAATGTAATCATTTAATTTTTGAAATCATCGTGAGCTGGAAAAAACTAGCTTTTACCACAGAATTGACTTGCCTATCAAATTTAAGGTTAGGGTCCAAAATGACAACCATATTCTTAGCATCTGGTTTTACAAACACTGAGGACCATCCAAAATCAATTGGGGTATCTATTGGGATGATGCACAACTCTATTTTTATTTAACTGTAGAACATTATTGGTCATCCATGTGTTTATCTCCTCAAAGTAGTCATCAAGTACAGAAAAGGTGTCAAGATCATTAAACTTCATAGGCCGATAAAGTCGACAATATCATCATAAGAGTGAAAGAAGACATTATTTGTTTAAATAATGTCTCCTAAAAGAAGTGGATACCATTAAATAAGGGCAGGCCTCAAAACTGAACATTGGGAGATGCCACAATTAACAGTTTTTGTAAAGGAGTATTAATTTCCAATGTTAGCCAACATGGTTCTGTTGGTTAAGTATGAAGTATTCCATATGAGGGCAGTATGTAGAATACCAACAAAAAATTGTTAAAGAAATAAGTTATGGTCAATTACATTAAATACTGCAAAGAGATTTAACTTTTAACTATTAAAATAACACAATTTCCAGAGACAGTAGCAGTCAACCCATCATTAGTAACCTTCAAAATAGCTGTGCAATGTCATACTCTGAATCCTGACTGAAACATCTCCAAAATGTTTTTAGCATTAATAAATATGCTCAAACTGAGCTAAAACTTATGATAGAGCATGAGTGCTAGTTGGGAACGAAGATATTAGAACAAAAACAAAGGAGTTTGTGTACAATGAGTGCAGTCCCTGTAATTTCAATTTTATTGTTTTCCTTTTCAGTAGTGTTGTCTGAGGCAGTAGCTCTAAGTACCTATTTAAATCATTTATTAAAAGTTCAGTGTATATCGGCTACTGCATGTGCTCCTTAGGTCTTAGTACTCTGTATCCTGTTTCTAGTATCGTTCTTATTATTTATCTATCCATCCATTATCAGACTTACTTGATCCACTTCTTGGATGTCACAGTCAACACCATTGGGTGTAGGTAGGAATGAACCCTAAATGTGCCATTACTCAGGTCACTGGGAACAATCACACACACAGTCACGCACTCAAAAAAGGAAAGTTTGGGGTCAGCAATTAATGTATTAAAAACATCTGTGGACTACTGAAGTAAAATGAAAGTCTCTATTTTAAATTAGTTTTTATTAATTCATGCTATACTGAGAAGGGGCAGGTGAAATTGTATAAAGGATGTAATGTATTGTTATACAAATCTATGTAATGTACTGTAGTAATCCATGGTAAACATGCAAGTAAGAATTTCACTGTGCTTGTACACTTGGCAATACTACTACTACAGTATTACTACTACTACTAAAGGTCATGAATCACGGTTTGCTCACAATCTGACAGGGTTACTATGGGTTGGCTGACACAAACTTTTAAGCCTAAACTAAATCAAAGACAAAGGACTTAGTAAAGTTGACAGATGTGTTATGTGAGCTTGCGTTGTAAGCAGTGTTCCCAACATTTTTGTGTGATGGTGAGAAGAACCTTGACCAAAATACAGTCGTAATTTCTGCGGTTTCCAGGCAGCCATAATAGTTATTAACATAATGCTTCTATGGGAATTAAAGTAGCTGTTGCATTATGTAGTACAACAGATCACAAACAACAGCTCAACTTGAAATTTCAAGCAACTTAAAGAAGCACTCACCCAAAAATTATATTTTTTATTTGTTACTTACCCCATGTAGTTTGTATTGATGGCCAAGAAAAAATTAAAATGTCATGTTTTTGTCATGAACGTAGAGAGAAAAACATCTTTTTTCACATAATAGAACCAATAGTGGCCAATGCTGTACAACAGCAAACAATGTGAAAAACATCCATGGACAAAAGAAAAAAGCTCACATTACTCGTGTTGCATAATCCACATGTCCGTTATCCAGTCATTATGCTCAAAATGTGCAAAATGCATGCTTTTTTTGCAAACATATTGTTATAGAGTACACACATAAACAGGAAACCTAAAGCCTAATGGGATTAATATTTTAAATTGAAAAGCCACCTCTCCTCATCATTTGGTCAAAATACCTGTCTTTAATTCAAACAAAGGGGACTCTGATAATGCTTTAGGTTTAGTGTATGCAGATATTTCACAGAGTAAGTATATATAATATTTTAGCAGAAAAAGCATGGATTAATGTTTTGGACCAATCAAACTGAAGAGAAACTTGTCTGTCCAGTGTCTCCTGTTTGTAATACCACGATAGAATTAAAAAGGACAGAGAAAGTGCCGTGAACTCTGATGAATTTGCCATACTTGGAATAATTGCATTTCAGAATGTGGCAAAGTCACACTACTTTGGAAGTTTTTAAATTGTGCTGAAAAGTTGTAATGGAGTCATGCAATTTGCCATCCCCTGTGATTCCTAGTCATGTAATCTTACATCCTAAAGGTGATGAGATCCACCAACTGTAACTACTAAGTCTGACACGCCTTTTGACTAGAAGTCGTATACAGTATCTCTGGCTTTGGTAGCTTTCAAGGTAATGTTCACAATACATCATACTCAAATGTTAGCATATGTCAAAAACTGTAAGTTTTAGTGAGTTGGAAAAATATAGCTACATTTAACTGACATTACTTATGTAATATGCATCTTTAAAGATGCAGACCAATGTGTCTATCTTCTATAACTTGCTTGTAACAAATGAGATCACACTATAACTGTGTTGAAACTAGGTCATGTCTTCCTCATGTTTTGGCAGGTCGCATAGAGATTTGTAGTTATTAATTGTGCATATAACCAAATACTTTTGTAAATGACACAACAATGTAAAAATTAATTTATTCCTGAGCAATGCAATGCAAGCCTTGAACGTGGTGTTGATGGTAATGGCAATAGAGGAGTTTTACAGGACAAACTAGAGGAAGCTTTTCAGTCCATTACACTTGTTTGGTTAGCTGAGTTGCTCCAGTTTATGATCTAGTTACTCTTTAAAAGCTGATCAGGATTTCTCAGTAGTTTGTCCCAGGTACTCACAACCCAAGGTATGGAGGATTGCTTCCTTGACTCCGTCTTCAATGCCAAAACTTTCAACCAGTGTCCTTAAGGATGTGCTTTGCTATTTACATGAAAGAATTCTTAGTCTATAATGTAAACGCTTGCAACCGAGACAAGAAGTAACCTCGTCAGATAGTAAATTGAAACCCCAGAACATTCCTAAGGTAGAAGGTTTCCTCTTTTACCAGAACCTCAGATGACTTATGTAAGAGGTTATTACAGCTGGAGGTTCTGCAGATACTTGGCAAATATCCAGTAATTCAATTCCATACATGGGAGCTGAATGTTTGACATTTACATACTAAATATTAAAAATAAACCCAGAGATTGAAAGGACAGATTTACACGAGGAAAAGTGAGTGAAATCCAAAAGATTAAGTTCCAAACAATAACAACGAAAATGTCAATTGTGGATGCAACATTTGAGATATGAACTATGAGATTTAAAGTGCCCAATAAACAGACAAAAGAATTGAAAAGGACTTCTATGCACGACGAAAGAAAGAAAACAATGGACTCTTTTGATATTTCAGAGAGGCTAGAAAAAGCTGTTTACAGCAGCTCTGAAGGGCAAATAAGGTTAATTTCAAGGATTACTGTAAGTCTGATCTAAGAAGAGGATTAAGGTAGCTAAAACAGACAAAATTCACATTTGAATGAGTTGCACATCTCGAGAGCTTTCAATTGGAAAGCCAAGTCATGAAATGGGCAGAGTTGCAGATAACTTTGCCCCTTCACTGAAGCTGAACTTGATTTCCATTTCTGGCTGGGTTCCCAACTCCATGCAGTATACGATATCTCCCCATGTTCCCTTGGAGTATCTCCCACAGTCTAAGTAAATAGTTGGTAAATCTTGTTCAATTAGCTACTGTAAATAGTTGCAATGAAATAATGTTTAGTACATTTTCAAATTGCTGGAAACAATGGAGTAACATGTGACAGTAAGTCTATTTAAAGCTATCTTTAGAATATCAGAATATGCATTTTAATTTGATCTCTGTAATTATTTGTTATAAATGGAACTTCTCATATATACCGTAGAATAAAAGTTGATCTGGATATCTTGAAACATATTTTTAGATTTCTTAAAGTGAAGATCAGCTCAGGAAGAAAGATAATTAATTTCAAGATGTTTTCATTTATTGTCCAATTTCATTACCACTTGGTTTGACCAAAAATCTGCGACTACTCATTTTAAAAGCCAATGCCTATTTACAGTCGTATGAAAAAGATTGGGAACCCCTCTCAGCCTGCATTATAATTTACTCTGCTTTCAACAAAAAAGATAACAGTGGTATGTCTTTCATATCCTAGGGACCTCTGAGTACTGGGGTGTTTTCTGAACAAAGATTTTTAGTGAAGCAGTATTTAGTTGTATGAAATTAAATCAAATGTGAAAAACTTCTGTGCAAAAATGTGGGTCCCCTTGTAATTTTGCTGATTTGAATGCATGTAACTGTTCAATACTGATTACTTGCAACACCAGATTGGTTGGATTAGTTTGTTAAGCCTTGAACTTCATAGACAGCTGTGTCCAATCATGAGGAAAGGTATTTAAGGTGGTCAATTGCAAGTTGTGCTTCCTTTTGACTCTCCTCTGAAGAGTGACAGCATGGGATCCTGAAAGTAACTCTCAAAAGATCTGAAAGCAGAGATTGTTCAGTATCATGGTTTAGGGGAAGGCTACAAAAAGCTATCTCAGAGGTTTAAACTGTTAGTTTCAACTGTAAGGAATGTAATGAGGAAATGGAAGGCCACAGGCACAGTTGCTGTTAAACCCAGGTCTGGCAGGCCAAGAAAAATACAGGAGCGGCATATGTGCGGGATTGTTTGAATGGTTACAGACAACCCACAGATCACCTCCAAAGACCTGCAAGAACATCTTACTGCAGCTGGTGTATCTGTACATCATTCTACAATTCAGCGCAATTTGCACAAAGAACATCTGTATGGCAGGGAGATGAGAAAGAAGCCCTTTTGCACTCACGCCACAAACAGAGTCGCTTGTTGTATGCAAATACTCATTGAGACAAACCAGATTCATTTTGGAAAAAAGTGCTTTGGACTGATGAGACAAAAATTGAGTTATTTGGTCAGAAAAAAAAGCGCTTTACATGGCGGAAGAAGAACACTGCATTCCAAGAAAAACACCTGCTACCTATTGTCAAATTTGGTGGAGGTTCCATCATGCTGTGGAGCTGTGTGACTACTTCAGGGACTGGGACCCTTGTTAAAGTCGAGGGTCAGATGAATTCAACCCAATATCAACAAATTCTTCAGGATAATGTTCAAGCATCAGTCACAAAGTTGAAGTTACACAGGGGTTGGATATTCCAACAAGACAATGACCCCAAACACAGTTCGAAATCTACAAAGGCATTCATGCAGAGGGAGAAGTACAATGTTCTGGAATGGCCATCACTTTCCCCTGACTTGAATATCATTGAAAATCTATGGGATGATTTGAAGCAGGGTGTCCATGCTCGGTAGCCATCAAATTTAACTGAACTGGAGAGATTTTGTATGGAAGAATGGTCTAAAAAACCTCCATCCAGAATCCAGACACTCGTCAAAGGCTATAGGAGGCATCTAGAGGCTGTTATATTTGCAAAAGGAGGCCAACTAAGTATTGATGTAATATCTCTGTTGGGGTGCCCAAATATATGCACCTGTCTAATTTTGTTATGATGTATATTGCATATTTTCTGTTAATCCAATAAACTTAATGTCACTGCTGAAATACTATTGTTTCTATAAGGCATGTCATATATTAAAAGGAAGTTGCTACTTTGAAAGCTCAGCCAATGTTAAACAAAAATCCAAAGAATTAAAGAGGGGTGTTACATCTACAGTAGATCTGCTACAAAATGTATAGATACTTTGAGTAAGTTGAGTGTATTTGTGGTAAACCATTTAGATCAGCTAACATCAAAAGTAAATGTGGTAAACAATTTAGATCAGCTAACATCACATTATAATGTGACCTTAAGAGATGCTCTGGATGCAGTGGCTCCCCTTAAAACAAAAGTGATCAAATCACATAGAAGCTCTCCCTGGTTTAATGAAAACACTCGCGCTTTTAAATTAGTGTGTCGAAAAATGGAGCGCAGATGGGGAACAACAAAGCTACATGTCTTTCAAATTGCATGGATTGAGATTAAAAGATTGAGATTATAGATAGCAATATTAAAAATCCTCGGGTACTGTTTAGAACAGTGGCTAAATTAACAAATGGGAATTCAGATCTACAGTGCAAAATACCAACAAATATTAGCAGTACAGCCTTTATGAACTTCTTCAATGAGAAAATTAAAATTATAAGATCCCAGATCTCAGCATCACAGTGCAAACCACACACTAGCTTAGCAGACCCTGTCTCACATTGCATTCAACACTTTAGTAATTTTAATCTTGTAACTGAGCAGGAAGTCTTAACTTTAATTTCTAAAATGAAACCCACTACTTGTTCCCTAGATCCAGCGTCAACAAAACTAATAAAAAGTGCAATGGATGTTCTTGCAGCGCCTATTCTAAACATTATCAGTAGTTCATTATTGCATGGCACAGTACCTGATGCACTAAAAGTGTCAGTCATTAAACAATTACTTAAAAAGTCAAACCTAGACCCACACATTCTTAATAATTATAGACCTATTTCAAATTTACCCTTCCTCTCTAAAATACTAGAAAAAGTAGTCACCAGTCAGCTTCAGTCACACCTTACACTTCACAATTTATTTGAGAAATTCCAGTCTGGTTCCCGCATTGGTCATAGTATAGAAATGGCACTAACGTCGGTTGTAAACGACATTCTGATATCCTCTGATGAAGGAAACGCCACCATAATTATGTTGTTAGAATTAAGCGCAACATTTGACACCATTGACCATTCTATTTTACTGCACAGGTTAGAAAACGATGTTGGACTTACAGGCACCGTGCTCGCTTGGTTTAGTTCTTATTTATCAAATTGATTCCAATATGTACAGAAATGTGCTGACAGCACTCTATCATTATACACAGAAGTGAGATATGGTGTCCCGCAGGGCTTAGTGCTGAGACCTTTACTGTTTTCACTTTACATGCTTCCACTTGGATCTATCATTAGGAAACATAGTTAATTTTCAGATGACACCCAGTTATACTTTTCGTTTATATCAAATGAAGTTCCTCCAATGTTGTTTTTAATTAGTTGTGTTAGTGAATTAAAGGAGTGGATAGATGAGAACTACTTGTATTTTAAACACAGATAAAACAGAGATGTTAATTGTTGGAGGGAATGACGCTGATCACAACAATATTTTGTCATCATAAAACTCAGTTGGAATCACTATTAATTTTACTGAATCAGCCCGCAATCAAGGAGTTATCTTTGACTATAGCATGTCACTTAAAGCGCACATTACATAGTTGTCCAAATCATGTTTCTTCCATCTTAAAAATGTTGGGAAATTAAGGCGCTTTCTAAATAAACAGGATTCTGAGAAATTAATTCATGCATTTATTTCTAGTAGGATTGACTACTGCAATGCATTGTTTACTGAATGTTCAAATTGTTCTTTATACAGCCTCCAGTTAATCCAAAATGCTGCTGCAATAAATATTACAAGAACAAGAAAAAAATGAACACATAACTTCAGTTCTTAAATCCTTACACTGCCTACCAGTTAGGGTTGTGATTACTGCGGATTTCAAAATCCTCCTTTTAACATATAAAGTCTTAAATGGCCAAGGCCTGGCTTACTTGTCTGAACTTATGATGACTTACAAACCAAACAAACATTAAGATCTCAAATTGCCGGTCTGCTTATGATTCCAAGATTAATAAAATAATAGTGGGAGGTCGAGCTTTTAGTTACGGGGCCCCTAAACTGTGGAAGGGTCTGCCTGCTACTATAAGAGGTGCCCCTTCGATCTCAGCTTTTAAATCCCGGCTGAAGACTCACTACTTCAGTTTAGCATATCCTGACTAGAGCTGTTGATTAACTGTACAGACTGCATCATTAGCACTAGTCTTTAGCACTGAAACATAAGTAATATGATAGTTATAATTTGTTACTAATCCTCACCTTTTTTGTTTCTCTTCTTGGTACTCAAATGTGGCACTTGGTGCCACTGCCCACCTGCCAAGTTGTTTTGCCTGCCTAAGGTAAAGTCAACTCTGCTGGAGGAATGTAGGAATCATCGGGTAGAGGGGTCTTTTCATCGGATTGCCTGGCCCAGCACTGTTTCAGGTGTGGACTGACCAATTAGGGGAGGGAGCATGATGGCTGAGGTGTCCAGGACTCTAAATAAATCCAAATCATATTATGAGATATCATCTACTGTTAAATTCTGCTCTGTACTTGTAATATTTTTATTTTACTATTATATTGTATTAAAGATTACTTGTGTTTTGTTCTGTGAATTGTATTGTATTGTATTGTATCAACCTCCTTCTTTTTGACATCCACTGCATGCCCAACCTACCTGGAAAGGGGTCTCTCTTTGAATTGCCTTTCCCAAGGTTTCTTCCTTTTTTTCCTACAAGGTTTTTTTGGGGAGTTTTTTCTTGTCTTCTTAGAGAGTCAAGGCTGGGGGCTGTCAAGAGGCAGGCCTGTTAAAGCCCATTGCAGCACTTCTTGTGTGATGTTGGGCTATACAAAAATAAATTGTATTGTATTTTATCGTTATCATCTCACTCAGCTCAGGCACATTTCCTGCCATCTTCAAACATGTTCTGATAACCACACTTCTCAAAAAACCAACACTCAATCCATCCCAAGTTAATAATTGCAAGCCTGTCTCTCTCTCCTTTCCTTTCTTTCAAAGCACTTGAATGTGCTGTTTATAACCAGGTTCCTTCCTTCCTTGTACAGAATGGATTGCTCAATACCAACCAGTGCGGCTTCAAGAGGAACCATTCAACTAAGACAACTCTACTGACTATGGTCGAACAGCCACAATTTGCTAGAGCTACCAACATATCATAGATCCTGATCCTTATAGATCTGTCATCTGCCTTCAACATGGTCAACCACGACATTGTTCTTGCTACCCTCTCTGACCTTGGCACCACTGGGACTGCTCTTAGATGGTCTGAGTCCTACATCTCAGGCAGATCCTATAGTGTGTCCTGGTGAGGAGAATTGTCACGGGCATATCAGACAAGAACCCCAAGGATCGGTGCTGGGTCCTCTACTTTTCTCTCTGTACAGCACCTCGCTGGGCTCCATGCTCTAATACCATGATTTCTCTTATTAGTGCTATGCTGATGATCCACAGCTGTGCCTGCTGCTCCTTGCTGAGGACAACATGGTACCAGCTAGAATCTCTGCATGTCTTACTGATATCTCAACCTGGATGAAGGACCACCATCAACAGCTTAACCTGACAAAAACTGTGCTTCTTGTGATCCTGGCCATTCAGTGTGTTAAATTCTCAATCTCTGTATTGCTTGGCCCACTGTTGCTAACACCAACCAAGTCAGTACACAACCTTGCAGTAGTGACTGATGAGCAGCTATCTTTTTCTGACCACATTTCTGCTATTCCTCATTCATGCAGGTTCAGTCTGCAAGATCAGACCTTATCTGACAGAGCACACAACACGACTTCTGGTCCAGGCTTTGGTCTTGTCGCATCTGGATTACTGCAACTGGCATTAGCAGGAGTGCCTGCATGTGCTATCAAGCCACTGCAAATGGTCTAGAATGTAGCAATTCATCTTGTATTTAACCAGTCAAGATGGGCACATGTCACTCCTCTCTTCAGGTAGCTACATTAGCTCCCTTTAACAGCACACATTAAGTTCAAATCCCTGATGCTTGCCTACACAGTAGTCAGTGGGTCAGCGCCTGCATATATGGAGACTCTGGTGATGTACTATGCTCCTTCTTGGCCACTCAGGTCTGCCAATGAATAGTGTCTGGTGATGCCACCTCTGCATTGTATCAAGTCTCAATTCAGACTCTTTCCCTGTATAGTTAGTTCCCAGTTGGTGGAATAAGCTGCCCACCTCCTCCAGAACCATTAACTCCCTCAATATATTTAAAAAGCAATTGAAAGCCTATCTGTTCTGTGAATATCTGTCTAATTGATTGAAGGGGGAAAAAAACTTTGCTCTGTGATCTTTAATATTGCTGTGTGATATGTTGTTACATTAAGTTTAACTGCTTTACTTATCGTTAATCTATGATTGTAAATTTATTAGTTATTACATCTCTTCTCTTTTGGTAATCAACTTTTGTTACATGTCCTACTACACTTGCTGAACAAACAGGCCCTATCCTAATGTTACTCAAACATGTTACCTCTTTTGTAAGTTTCTTTGGATAAAAGTGTCTGCCAAGCAAATAAATATACTGTAAATGTACTAATGAACTTAATGTGCTGGCTGGTAAATTTACTTGCAGTTCACTTTTATTAGCAACCTTTCTAGATAGTGGTTGCGTGCAGCCAGTTTCTAAATGAAACATGTTCATTTCCTCTATCATATTCATAAAATATTAACAATTCTAACTTTGAAAGAAGATGGCACAGTGGCCAGCACTGCTTCACATTTCCAGGAGACTGGGTTGAAATCTCAGCCCAATTACTGCATGCATTTTTCTCTCACATAACCAAACACATGCATATTAGGGAACACTATATTGCCAAAAGGTGTTCAGGTGTTCATGTTGAGGTTGAGCTCTGTCAAGTTCCTCTACGTCTTTATGGGCCTGGCTTTGTACATAGAGGCACAGTCATGCTGGAACAGTAAAGGGCCTTTCTACCAATCTGTTGCCACAAAGTCACGATTGGTTAAAATGTCTTTGTATGCTGTAGCATTAACAGTACTCTTCAGTAGAGCCAAGGGGCCCAAACCCTGAAAAACTGCCCCAGACCATTATTCCTGCTCCAACAAACATTTCAGTAGGTATTAGGCAGTCTGGAAGGTAGCAGTCTCCTGGCATCTGCCAAACCCAGATTCATCCAGACCAACAGATAGTGAAATGTGATTCATCAATCCCGAGAGAACATTTCCACTACTTCAGAGTCCAATGGTGGCATGCTTTACACCACTCCAGCCAACATTGCACATAGTGTGAAGGCTTGTGTGAAGCTGCTTGGCCATAAAAAAACACATTTTATGAAGCTTCCAATGCCAAGGTCTGGAGCTTAAGTTGCTTCCTGAGGCACTTTGGAACTCTGTTCTGATTGATGCAAATGAACAGAAGATAGGTGACTTCCACACACTGTCCACTTCAGCACTCAGCAGTTCTGCTCTATGAACCTGCATGGTCTATCTCCTTTATGGCTGAAATATTCTTGCTCTGAGATATTTCTACTTCTTTATAATAACACTTACAGTTGACCAGGGAAGATCTTGCAGAACAAAAATTTTATGTACTCATCTGTGGCACATTTACTTCAATGTTGTGCCATGTTTAACATCACTGAACTGTTCGGTATAATCCACTCTACTGCCAATGCTAGTAAACAGAGATTGATACCTGTTTCTTTGATTTGATGCACCTGATGTGACAATGGGTGCATCTGAAACACCTGAACTTGATAATCTGGATGGGTTGTCCACATACTTTTGGTTATATAAGCTAAGCGTAAATTAGTGTGGTGTGAGGGTGTATTTGTGGAAGCTACCATCTGCAGCGTGCTTTCTAACACTGTATGTGATGCAATGCTGCCAGGAGAGGCTATAAATCTCAGGACCAGAAATATACAGTCATGGCCAGTAGTTTTAAAAATGACGCAAATATTGGTTTTCAGAAAGTTTCCTGCTTCAGTGTTTCCAGATCTTTTTGTCAGGTTTCTAAAGTATACTGAAGTATAATTACAAGCATTTCATAAGATTCAAAGACTTTTATTGACAATTACATTAAGGTTATGCAAACTCAATATTTGCAGCATTGGCCCTTGTTTTTTTTTAAGACCTCTGCAATTCGCCCTGGCATGCTGTCAATCAACTTCTGGGCCAAATCCTGACTAATGGTAGCCCATTCTTACATAATAAATGCCACAATTTGTGGGTTTTTGTTTGTCCACCTGCCTCTTGAGGCTTGACCACAAGTTCTTAAAGGGATTAAAGTCTGGAGAGTTTCCTGGCCATGGACCCAAAATTTGGATGTTTTGTTCCCCAAGCCACTTAGTTATCCCTTTTGCCTTATGGCACAGTGCTCCATTATGCTGGAAAAGGCATTATTCATCACCAAAGTGTTCTTGGATGGTTGGGAGAAGTTGCTCTCAGAGGATTTTTTGGTACCATTCTTTATTCATGGCTGTGTTCTTGGCAAAATTGTGACTGAGAAGCAACCCCACACATGAATGGTCTCAGTTGGCATGACAGAGGACTGATGGTAGTGCTCACCTTTTCTTCTCTGGACAATCTTTTTTCCGGATGCCCCAATCATTCAAAAAAGGGGATTCATCAGAGGAAATGACTTTACCCCATTCCTCAGCTTTCCAGTCCCTGTACCATTTGCAGAGTATCAGTCTGTCCCTGATGTTTTTCTTGGAGAGAAGTGGCTTCTTTGCTGCCTTTCTTGACACCAGGCCATCCTCCAAAAGTGTTTGCCTCACTGTGCGTGCAGATGCACTTGCACCAGCCTGCTGCCTTTCCTGAGAAAGCACTGCACTGATGGTGAGCCGATCCCAAAGCTAAATCAACTGTAGGAGATTAGATTAGTCTGATATTCCTTAAATGGCTTGGATTCAGTTTTCTTTAACACCTGTGTACTGAATAAGAGTTCCCAGGCCCAGAATGAACCATTCTTCTGTAGGACTCAGAAAGAAAAAACCCAGTAATACTAAATTATCAGCTAAGGTCTAAATAAATAATGCAACTATTTTTGCTGGAGCAGCACTTTTGTTGTGAATACAGTGTAAAGGCAGAAGGCTGTGCATCAATGCACTACCGTATATTAGCACTATAGTACTGGACTATGGGGTAATGAAAAGGTCCAGCCAAAGCAGCATGAACATGAATAATTATATAGCTATGTCAAGATGCCGTAACACTCTGATACAACTGTGCCCTTCCAAGGCCTTAAATATGGCTACACTAAATGTTAGAGTTTTAAACTGTAAGATTTTTTTAAATTTAACAATCTTATTAGTGATAAGAAAAAAGACTTTCTGACATTGAGTGAAACATGACTAGGCAGTGATGGCAAAGCAATATTATTTGAAGCAGCACCACCGAATTACAACTGCTCTTTATTTTTGCCAAAGTAAGAAAAGCGGTGGTTTAGCAAGTATTTTCTCAAGTCAAATAAACTGTAAAGATACCAGTTTTGATACTTACTCTTGACTCTTGCATTGACTGTTTACACACCTCCAAAATATAATGCGTTTTTATCTGAGGAATTCTCAGGCTAATTATCCATAATAATAACTAATTATGGCAGGTTCCTAATTGTAGGTGTAGGTTCACGAGGATAGTGTAACGCAAAATCAAATGAAAGCAAAAACTTACTGCACTTACTTGATCTTAGTCAGTATGTCAGCCAGTGTACACATAAGGGAGGACACACACTGAATTTAGTAATTTCAAAAGGAGTAAAAGTTGACGTGAGGCAGGTCGTCAATATCGGTATCTCTGACTACTTCTGCATTCTATATGACATTGGGATTAAAAAGCAATGTATGGTTAAATACATTATTTTGATTCATCTGCAGTTTCTAGGTTTGATAATATTCTGAATAATCAGTACAAGTTTAGAGTTTGTCCTAACGCAGCCAGCAATGTTATCACTAAGGTGGATTTTTTTAAAACTCAAAGTTAAGCAGCAGACATACAGTGCTTCCAGAAAGTATTCACAGCGCATCACTTTTTCCACATTTTGTTATGTTACAGCCTTATCCCAAAATGGATTAAATTCATTTTTTTTCCTTAGAAATCTACACACAACACCCCATAATGACAACATGAAAAAAGTTTACTTGAGGTTTTTGCAAATTTATTAAAATTAAAAAAACTGAGAAATCACATGTACATAAGTATTCACAGCCTTTGCTCAATACTTTATCGATGCACCTTTGGCAGCAATTACAGCCTCAAGTATTTTTGAATATGATGCCACAAGCTTGGCACATCTATCCTTGGCCAGTTTCGCCCATTCCTCTTTGCAGCACCTCTCAAGCTCCACCAGGTTGGATGGGAAGCGTCGGTGCACAGCCATTTTAAGATCTCTCCAGAGATGTTTAATCGGATTCAAGTCTGGGCTCTGGCTGGGCCACTCAAGGACATCCACAGAGTTGTCCTGAAGCCACTCCTTTGATATCTTGGCTGTGTGCTTAGGGTCGTTGTCCTGCTGAAAGATGAACCGTCGCCCCAGTCTGAGGTCAAGAGCGCTCTGGAGCAGGTTTTCATCCAGGATGTCTCTGTACATTGCTGCAGCCATCTTTCCCTTTATCCTGACTAGTCTCCCAGTTCCAGCATGATGCTGCCACCACCATACTTCACTGTAGGGATGGTATTGGCCTGGTGATGAGCGGTGCCTGGTTTCCTCCAAACGTGACGCCTGGCATTCACAGCAAAAAGTCTCAACCTTTGTCTCATCAGACCAGAGAATTTTGTTTCTCATGGTCTGAGAGTCCTTCAGGTGACTTTTGGCAAACTCCAGGCCGGCTGCCATGTGCCTTTTACTAAAGAGTGGCTTCCGTCTGGCCACTCTATCATAAAAGGCCTGATTGGTGGATTGCTTCAGAGATGGTTGTACTTCTGGAAGGTTCTCCTCTCTCCATAGAGGACCTCTGGAGCTCTGACAGAGTGATCCTCAGGTTCTTGGTCACCTCCTTGACTAAGGCCCTTCTAGCCTGATCGCTCAGTTTAGATGGCTGGCCAGCTCTAGGAAGAGTCCTGGGGCCTCATGTATAAACGGTGCGTATGCACAGAAATGTTGCGTAAGAACTTTTCCATGTTCAAATTGCGATGTATAAAACCTACACTTGGTGTTAAGCCACACACTTTTCCACGGTACCTCATACCTTGTCGTACGCAAGTTCTCCGCTCGGTTTTGCAGACTGGCGGCACCCAGCTTCAAAGCAGTGCTACTGTTCCTGTGTGGTTACACCTTATTTTCCTGACGCGGCTTTATAAATACACTAATAAACAATATGCGGTTAGTTTCAGTGTAACGCACCTGATTGTAATTAACTTGTAACAATATAATGGTTTAGGGAATAGCCATTGTATTCCAAATACCATAACTGCTTTAGCGCTGTTACTCTAACTGCACCTTCTTCTTTCAGCTGCTCCCGTTAGGAGTTGCCACAGCGGATCATCTTTTTCCATATTGCTCTCACGGCACCACTAAGAGTATTTATATCAATGTATGTGAGTGTAAATCACAGCAGCAGCTGATCGGAAAGAGATTTATCGGTATACAGCTTCAAGTACATGCGTCTCAGCCACGGCAAAACGTTTCAGCCTTTCTTGTACGGACCTCGCGGTTCAGAAACAGTTTCGTTCCAAGAACTATAAACGCACTCAATCAATTGCTCCTTGTAGAACTGTTTGTACTTATAAGTACAATCATCCCACTGTAAACTTGCACTACAGTTAGAATATCGCACAGCCTGAGCCACTTTATAAAGCGCGTAGGTGAAACGCAGAAAAATATGTTTATTATATTATACAGATAAAACTTTAACTTCATTTAAATAATCTATATTCTTCACTGGGAGTGTCGTGAAGGATAGAATAATTAAACATGTACTACGAAGATATTTCAATGTTTTTTAAACGTTTTGAAGAATTGGCGCTCTAAGCTTACAGATGGCTTGTGTGGTGATTGGGTATTTGGGGAAAGAAAAGCAAGGACTGCAGTGGCGGCTATGCCAATATGTATTGAATATAAAACAGAAAGAGAAAATAACACAGCTAAAAACGCAGCGACAAATTTCAGCAAAAGTTAAATGCTTGTGTCATGAGCACAAGGCAGCTATGCAGTGTCTGCAACGGACGTGGCCATCCACCGTGCATAAGCTACCTTACTGACATTGGCGGGCTAAGGAGCCACCGATTCTTCCTCTGCCCAGTGCCACTACAAGCCTAGAGCCGCCCCTGAGTACTGCTGCAATAAATTATTTCATTGAAGGTCGCACACAATCACTGCGCCGTGAAAGCCATGTTTAATAACGTGCTTTAACTCCTATCATCATGAAAATGATATCACGTATACATCTCAGTATTTTAGTTATTCAGAGAACTGTAATATCACAGATGTAATGGATTCTGTGTCCAGTTGGAGGAAGAGAAGCAAGTAGTGATTCACATACATAGAAGATCAAATACAAAACAAAGCATTTTACGTGCTACTTTAATTACGATGTGATTTGAGAAACAGGTTAATTAAATGATTTTAAGATGAAATTTATGATGTTCTACTTTAATGACAAAATAAACTACGTGATTAAAGTGGAAATGTCGAGATTGAAGTTGACATTTCGTGCTTTTTTCCCCACTGTGTGCCTTTTTTTCTCTGTACCCTAATTAGCTTTCATATGACACTCAGACAGTGGGCTACAACTTGCCTTTTCACGGCGACTTTGATATGTGACTTCTTTTTTATTTCCGGCACTGTGCGATTTTGTGAACGTGAGCTTTCAAGTTTCTCCAACACGCTATGTCACTCGACCAACTTCCTTTTGTTGATTATACCACGGTTTATTTGAACAAATAGTTTGTTTTTCCTTTGCCTCCACTTGGTATTCGCTGAAATTCTTATATTTCCCCCCGTGGTTTTCCCATTGTCTTTTCACAGAAGGCTGAGCTTAAGGGCGATTTATATTCATTTGCATATTCAAAGAGGCGTAATTCTGGGAGGAGTTGGGGCGTTACATAAAGCGTGTGCACGAGCGTTACTTTTCACGCTGATCGGGATTTATGTAGCAGAAGAACGTGGAAGTTGGAGTACGCACAGATTCCTGCATCTGGATATTTCTGTGCGTAACCACATTTCGGCTTTTGTGCTTATGCCATGTTATAGTGCGAGTTCTACGCACGGCGTTATACATGAGACCCCTGGTGGTTTCGAACTTCTTCCACTTACGGATGATGGAGGCCACTGTGCTCATTGGGACCTTCAAAGTAGCAGAAATTTTTCTGTAACCTTCCCTAGATTTGTGCCTCGAAACAATCCTGTCTCGGAGGACTACAGACAATTCCTTTGATTTCATGCTTGGTTTGTGCTCTGACATGAACTGTCAACTGTGGGACCTTATATAGACAGGTGTGTGCCTTTCCAAATCATGTCCAATCAACTGAATTTACCACAGGTGGACTCCAATTAAGCTGCAGAAACATCTCAAGGATGATCAGGGGAAACAGGATGCACCTGAGCTCAATTTTGAGCTTCAAGGCAAAGGCTATGAATACTTATGTACATGTGATTTCTTAGGTTTTTTTTTTAAATAAATTTGCAAAAACCTCAAGTAAACTTTTTTCACATTGTCATTATGGGGTGTTGTGTGTAGAATTCTGAGGAAAAAAAATGAATTTTAAAGTAAAATTATAGAAAAAGCAGTTTTTCAACAATTAAATTACTATATAAATAAACATTCTATTCTTGGTTTAAGTTTTAGAGCAAATCATGGTACAGAAACTACATGCTCCCATTGAGTCCAGATTATATTGAAACACAAGATGAGGTACCACAGTTATGCAGATGACATGCAGCTTTAATTATCTATAGTACTTAAACCCCGACGCTCTGGATTTTCTGACACAACATATTGCTTATATTTCTGAATGAATGAGTACTCACATTTTGCAAACTAAAAAAAGGAAAAAAAAAACCCTGAACTCTGTAAAATAGAAATAATAAGAGTATCATAAAGAAATTTGATCCCTTAGCATTAAAAGTCAAAGTGGAAGTAAAGAATTTAGGTGTAATCATGGACTCTAACAAACTTTAAATTGCATACTAACTATATTATTAGCACTGCATTTTTCCTTTTAAGAAACAATGCAAAGTTAGACCTCTTATAACAATGTAAGATTCTGAAAAATGTATTCACACTTGTTATTAGTTGACTAGATTACTGTAATGCACACTTAACAGAACTACCTAAGAAAAACATCAATCAACTGCAGCTAATTTGGAATGTAGCAGCATGAATCTTAGCCAGGAAAAGAAATTCAGAGTACAACTCACCAGTTTCTAGCATTGCTACCTGTGTCCTTTAGAACTGATTTTAAAATAATACAAATTGGCATATAAATCCTTAAACAATCTTGCTTCTTCGTATGTTTTGGAAAACATTTGAAATCTCCCACAGCTGGATTACAGAGCCTGCAGACAGTCCCTCTTCAAGCACTGAATCCAATGTCACTAGAAAGTCAAGGGCCATACCATACGTAAAAATGACACATAAGAATAACAGGTCTAATAAATAAAAGCCAACCTTGTGTGAAAGAAAAGACACTGGGTGCCACTCTAATTTGAGTAACAGACAGAAGTGGAACCAATCAAGCAATACAAAATTTTACTAGAGGAATCCGGCTCTTGTGAAGTAGAAAGAACATTGAAATACAACTCTTAAATCTTGGTCATAGGTTGAGCTTAATAACAAAGCTGGTCAAGGCACATTTTTCCTTCTACATTTTATATCAGTACAGAGTGCTGTGATGCTTCCCTTGTAATGTGTACGAAAGATCTAGATTACTCTTGAATAGAGTCAATAGCCAAGCAAACATTTGGCTATAATAATGCCATCTTTAGTAAAAAGGTCACACCAACACTCTGCAACAACTTAGCATCCTGCCAATAAATGTCATTCTATTTGTCCTATTCACAACGTTCATATCAATTGTTTTCTTAATAATACATTTAATTTATATAGCACCTTTTCCACGCTCAAGGCGTTTATTGGGACATATATCACATTTTTTAATTAGAATCGTTAGGTTTTCTCTTCGTTCCTACATTGGCTGTCTTTAAACTGCAGGATGTGGTTTGGACCAAACACTGAAAGATCCAGATAGCATTATTTTTCACAAAGACATATGTAATGAAGGACTCTAATGTAGTGTCACTTGATTTGTCTCAGAAGGTAATCCAAATGCCCCTTCAGATCGCATAGCTAACTCATTAAAATGCTACAGCTGAAGACACAAAACAATGTTTTGGACATGTTCTACATAACAGCAGTTCAAAACCTCATATTCCTTCTGTATTACTTGGTTTCTCAGAAAATGGAAGGAGTAAACATCCATTTACTAATGCATGTGCATTTTTTTGAGATTGCAGTGCATTCAGAAAGTATTCAAACTCCTTTTACACTTCTTACATTTTGTTATATTGCAGCCTAACGCCAAAATCTTTTTAAATTCATTTTTCCCCACCTCAAGCGTCTCTCAATGGTCCAGGATAACAAAACAAATACAGAATTTTAGAATATTGGCAAGTTATTAAAAATAAAAATACTGAAATATTATGCTTGAAATTTGACTCAAGTGCATTCCATTCTATTGATCATCATTAAGATGTTTCTACACCTTATTTGGAGTCCACCTGTGGTCAATTCGATTGTTGGGACATGGTTTGGAGAGGTACACACCTATGTACATAAGGTCCCGAAGTTGACAATGTGTGGAACCACAAAAAACATGCCCAAGGTCAAAGGAAATGTCTGCAGAGCTTAGGGGCAGGAATGTGTTGAGGCACACATCAGGGGAAAGCTGGGGAAAAAAAAACTCTGCAGTAAGAACCCAGTTGCCTTCATAATTCTTAAACAGAAGGAGCTTAAAACAACCCCAGCTCTTCCAAAAGCTGGTGATCCAGCCAAACTGAGCAATGTTGGGAGTAGGTCCATGATTAGAAGGGTGAGATCCAGATAATCTGTGTGGGGATGGCAACACTCCACCGATCTCTATCTATCTAGCTAGAAAGAAACCTCTCCTCAGTAAAAGACACATGAAAGTCCACTTGGACTTTACACAAAGGCACTTAAAGGACTCTCAGACTTTGTGAAACAAAATACTGTGGTGTGATGAAACCAGCATTAAACCATCTAGCCTCAGTTCTAAGCGTCATGGCTATAGAGAGCAGACACTGCTTATCATCCATGCAGTACCTTTTTAGAAATAAAACAGTGGGTGCAGAATCACAGCAGCAAGTACTGGGAAACAGGGTGAAATGGTAGCACAGTGTTATCAATGCTGCCCCACTGCTGAAGACCAGGGTCTGTGTGCCAGGTCCTCCCTACATGGAATCTGACGTCCTTCACATATCTTTGTGGGTATCCTCCGGTTGCTCTGGTTTTCTTCATCTGTCTAAAGACATGCAGGTTAGTTGAATCTGCAACATTAAATTAGCTCTAATGTGTGGTGTGTGTGTTCATGTTTGCCCTGCAATTGCCTTGGCCCTATGCTAGCTGGGAACAGGCTCTGGCCCCAGTCTTAATTAAACATGCTATAAAATGACACATACTGGAAGACTATACAGGGATGAAAAAAAGCATAATGGAGCAAAATGGACAGGAATTCGTATTGAAAACATACTGCAGAACACACTGGGCCTTAGGTTCACCTTCCAACAAGATAATTACCCTAAGCACAAAGCAAAGACAACACAGGAGTGGCTTAGGGTAAACTGTGGATGTCCTCGAGTTGCCCAGCCAGGACCAAGATTTAAACTCAATCAAACACCACCAAAAAAGATGTCAAAACAGATGTCCAGAGATGGTCTTTGTCCAACCTGCCAGGGCTTGAAAGGACCTGCAGACAAGAATGGCAAAGAAATACCCAAATCCAAGTGTGCAAAGCTTGTCGCATCAGACTCAAGAAGCCTCCAAGTTGAAATCACTGCCAAAGATGATTCAACAAAGTTCTGAGTAAAGGGACTGAATGCTTGTATCAATGTGATAATTCACTTTTTTATTTTTGAATAAATTTGCAAATTTAAAATTTCTATTCAAGATTTGTCACTCAGCAGTATTAAGTGCTGATTAATGTTGGGAAATCATTAATCTAAAAGATTATAGACTTAGGCTGAATCATAACAAAATGTAACAAAAGCATGAGTCTGAATATTTTCTAAAGGAACTGTATATTTATCTTGATCTGTTTGTGAGGATCCATCAAATTCATCATCTCAGTCAAAGCTAAAAACTACCTTCCAGATATTCTGATTCATTAGATTCTGGATATAGACTATTCTTTGTTTTATTGTGCTACAGTTTTTGTTTTCATCAGTTTCTCATTCACCATAGTATAAAGTCATCTAATCCTTCTTCGTTTAGGTAAATACTTCATTTATTTGCTATAATAAACTTAAAGTTGCTAAAAATTGGAAAAAAAAACCTGAACTGTTTATCACTTTACCATTTATTATCCTTATCTAAGCAGGTCCTAATGTCAGTAATTTTAAACTTGGGGTAAAAGTGCATCAGATTAGCAAAATAACATTTTCCTCATTAGTACAACTATCAAGAGTTGTGGCATTTGTTTAATACACTAAATTTCTAACAAATATGCTTGATTAAATGGGGTAGGTATTTACAAGTAAGGTAACATAGGCACTTTATTTTAATCTTAAAGGCAAACTGGTTTTACTCTTCTGAAAATGTCCAAAGCACATTTGCAGGTACGTCAACAAACAAGGTCAGTCACACTGACACACACTCTCAGAAATACACAAGGCAAGTTTCCGTGTGCCCCAAATATCTATACACTTGCAATAACCTGAAGTGACTCTGAGTCAAGGCTTTCAAGTATAAAGCACAATAGTCAAGACTGCTCACAAAAGAGGTGGATCAGATTATGATTTAATTGAAACGATCTGATCTAAACCCACATTCAGTGTTAACACACCCAGCAGCAAAAAAAAAAAATTCAGCAATCAGATGGCCACTCGGTATTTTCCCAACTCACTCATAGTCAGTCACTGGCATAGGTAGATAATGCTGAACTACTTCTGTCCTAAGGATAAAAAGCCACACAATGACTAGCCTCATTAAAAAACTGGATCTATTTTTTCCCCAATATGACATAACCCACCACTGTAAATTCTGATATAATTATAAAAGTGGGATAACCTCCTTATGCCTGAACAAAGGAAGAGGGGCCCTTGACAGAAACTAAACTGTAAACCAGACAATTACACTAGTACAACACATATAATGTGGAGATGGGTGTAAATTACATTTGGGCGAATTGGCCATTTTCGTTGAAGCATTTGCAGTTTAAAGGAAATGAAGAACAGATTTCCCAAACTCAGCTAGAATGTGATGTAAAACAGAACTAGAGTTCTCTACTCGGGTTTCCTAAAGAAAGAATATCAGTGCTTAAAACTTCATCAAAATAAACAGTAACCAAGTGCTGCTGGAAATTGTTTACAGATTGCCTTTATGCAATAAAGCAACAAAAACGGTGGATTTCATTAAATTTTTCACATGCCTTCTTGTGCCATTTTGCTTTGTGATTTTAAGATTTCTTTGAAACATTTAGTGCTTTTACCAGTTTTTTTATGTATATATTTTAAAGTATTTCAGGCTTAAGTGTTTGTCACATAAAGACACAGCAGTAGCACCACTTTTTCCACCAAGTAATGGTAAAATACAATAATAAGGTTTGAGACTAGCAAAAACATGCCACCAAATGCAACAAGTTATGACAAACATTATTAACAAAATTCTGGGATTAAATGCTTTGCATTAAAAAAAAAAAAAACAAAACAAAACAAAACAAAAAAAAAACTTTTTTTGAAAATTTAAAGTAGCTATTCATTTATGAATTTAAACTTTTCACAAATTCAACAAAAAAGGAAAAAAGGTGCTGTGGTCCTTTAGACGTTTAACAATTGTATATAACTGAATAATAAATCAAAACAAAAACTCCTTAATTAGGCCTGTTATTCAAAAATATTAGAAACTCAGCAGAAATGACAATACATGTAACACACATAATTCAATTTGACATTTTAAGCAATAAGTAATAAAGTAACAAACATTAAAATATTCTCAGTGTTCTGCAAAATATTGAACCTGACAAAATATTTAAGGAATCAAATGTATGCTTGAAGAATAACTTAGACACCATAGCAATTTCATGTTTAAGATGCATTTTTACTAAGTTGTCTATAGTTTTAATTGAATTGTGTGATATCTGCAATATAAATCACTGTAAGGAACAACAAACTAACATTTATAATATAAAATGAGTGGGAAGAAGATCAAGATATAAACCAATCTCTAAACATTCTTTTACTTATAAACCTTTGTATTGACATTAAAACAATGCGTTATGTGAGGTGTTCATTTACATACAATAAGACTGCTCATTAAAAGCAGCAACACAAAGGGGCATGTGTGCTGTAAAACAATTATAAAATTGATATACATACACTTGTCTTTTTCATTTTCCGTTTCAACTTCATTGAACAGGCTCTGGTTTAACCACACCAAGTGCCAGCCGGTGTAATAAAAATGACTACGTAAAGGATCTGTAGCTATTATGTTTAGATCATATTATTATGCCATTGTGCACATAAATAACCTGCTGCTATTACTTCACATACTAATGGCATTGTGCATATACATCTGGTTGCTATACATTGTATGTTTTAAAATGGTATGCATGTTAGACAGTCAGTCAGTCATTGTCCAACCCGCTATATATCC
Organism: Polypterus senegalus; assembly: GCF_016835505.1. Classification (NCBI taxonomy): domain Eukaryota; kingdom Metazoa; phylum Chordata; class Cladistia; order Polypteriformes; family Polypteridae; genus Polypterus; species Polypterus senegalus. The sequence continues at coordinate 28,525,876 of NC_053161.1, read as the reverse complement.
TAACACAGGGTCACGGGGGTCTGCTGGAGCCAATCCCAGCCAACACAGGGTGGAAGGTCTTTCACTTTTTTCCTAGATTTGTATGCATTTCATGCCAGGTGGGAAACTGGGATACAAAGCAAAAAGGTAAAAACTGAATAGTGATATTATAACACTGATTCAAAGAAAAATACTACCACATTTACATGACACTTAGAGTAGTCTACTTTTGGAAACATCAAGAGCTTTTTACATCGTATTCCATATACATCAAGGGTGAAAAAAAATTGGTACCATATCTTAAAGTACAAAGTTACACTCTTTTGGAAGCTTAAGCTCTCCAGTGCATAAAAAGGCTTTAAGACTGTATGCACTGCTATTCCCGCATGTCATGAAAATATGGTGTATCCTGTTTTCTTGGCTAAATTTCAACTTCTGGCGATATATCTTGGCATACATTTTACATTGTGATGACCAAAACTGACTAATGAAAGTTAAGTGGCATGTTTAGTGGGATTCTCCATTTACTGATGATCCTTCTCCCCGAGGAGATGATGACCTGGACATTGCTCGTTCTGTGTTGTCGGAACTGGAGCCACTCTGGCTGTGCTGATCAGCAGATGTAGCACTGGAAGCAGGTGTGGACTTTGTTTTCTCCTTAAAGTCTGTGATAATAACAGTCAGGTCTCCTACTGTCACTTCCAAATGTTGAGCACTGCTTCTGTCCACGTTTTTTAATCTTGGCCTGTTCATACAGAAAGCAAACATGTTTATAAGAGGAAATGAGCTGCATGGCAATGTCAAAAACATACATTTTGTATAGATCTCCATTTCCATTATTAAGAATATTTAGTACAGCTTAATTCAATGACACCATGTAGACTAAAGTCAATATCACTATCAACTTAAACTGCATATTTCAAACACACTCTTATTGTGTAATTATGAGTTCTGGTGACTTGTAGCCACAAATACAGCCTGATGCTTTGCCATATTTAAGGTCTGACTAATCTAGTGCTTTAAAGCTCTGAATAGTTTCAGGATTCTTATGAAGCTCTCAAATTCAACATAATGCATAGAAGAAAATGTATTAGTAAATGTATTAAATCAAAAATTGAAAGAAGGCTTAGCAGAACTCAGCAACAGACTTCAATTTTCCCACTTCCTCTTAAGAAATTGCAAGTACCTCTCCTGCAGGAGGTAACCACAGTAAATCTTCTTTAGATTACACTACCTCAGATGGTCCCTCTGATCTGGAGCAGGTGCAGTTCTCTTGTACAATGATCCTGCAATGTTGAAAGCTTTATCATAGCATGCAGAACATGTCCCACAACCTGACAGAGGAACCTCATTTAATCTAATTGTACTTCACACTTCTAATACTGTATATCAAGCATATATTTTGAACCACTGCAGTCTTACCACTGAGGACCACATCACCCTATGTAATGGGCTCAGTCACAGAAGTGCAGCCATCGGCCAATAGGAAGCAATGCATGAAGAACCTATTAAGAAGACATCTACTCCAGAATCAGGAACTTCACAAAATGTTCTTTCCAGTGATAGAAAATATTCAGTCAAGGTGAATATTTCCTAATCCTTGCCAAAAACAACATGGGTACTTTCTGAATCATATGTGGGCATTCTCTCCTAAGCTTCCCTAATATGACTTCAATAATTCTAGCTCTCTAGTACACCTCACATACTGCTATACAGGGACATTTATCTCAGATTTACAGGTAAAGCATCCTTTAGCTTGAAGTTTTCCTTCATACTAGGTACCTACAAGTGTGGGTTGTCAGTGTGATAATACCAAACACTATTTGGCAAGAACTTGCTAATACCATTAATGAATTTAACGTGATCAATTCATATTTTCCTATCCACTTATCACACTAAAGATGTGAAACAACCTCTTCTGGAAGTAAGATTTCAACAAATCTTAAACAGAATTGTTCACTGGGTGTTCCCAAGACACCATAATACCTGTGTGTGTCTTCTAAAACTTTCCTAACAATTTCCCAGTCATCCAAGGAAAATCACAACTCAGTGTTGTGGCCCCTCAACCCCTGACCACATAATGCCTCACTTCGAATAACGTTACTGCAAAAATCAATCACTCTTCTATCTCCTAAAGTGCTCTGACAGCAATTATACTTGCAAGTAATCTTGTGTCTGAAGATAGCGTTTATTACACAACATTTGTCAGTTCAATCACTATTCGCCAATGTAAACGTCAGACTACATATACACAATTGAGACATGTCTCTTGTAGAAATGTATAAGTGATGCACAAGAGAAGGAACACAGCTAGAAATAGATTAGGCTGAACAATTCTACAACCTGTCATCTATGTACAGTATTAGCAAATTCAGAAAGAGTACAGTTTTCAAGTCTCTGGTGTTTAAAAAAAGGGTGGAAGTTCTGGTGTCCCACCTTTGGTGGACAAAAACAGAAATGTGTGTTGGGCTGCTAACAAAGAAGCCATATACACAAGGACAGAGGCAAATTTATTTACTGAGGAGGCCTAAATCATTTGGTGTGCACTTTTCTGCACGCTCCATCAGCCTGTAGTTCATGTGAGCTGTTTTATATATTACTATACTGAAGTAGTAGCATGAGAACAGGAGTCTATTGTGGACATGTTGACTAAGCTGCGGAGTATGATCAAACTGCTTCAGATTAAATCTTTGTCATCTGGCCAAGCACTATCAGCCAAGACAAATTCTGCAACAGTGTGCCAGGGAGCATTTTCAGTATTCAATCTCTTCATCTTACAGTTTCACATTAAGGCTATGTCACATTAGAAAAACTTTTCTAGTGATTTTCATTTGTAGCCTTCACTTACATAATCTTAGCCAATCAGAGGCAGTTGGTCACACGCTAGCATAAAGCAAGTCTTCTAATGTGACACACCCAACAACTGAGACCAGTTAGTCTGCGACTGGCTAAGATAAAATTGAACTTGTTGAGTTGAGAACCAATGAGCATTCACCTAGAAGTACAATACATAAAATATAGCAATGAGAAATACAGAACCTCAAATAGAAGAGAAGCTCATCTGTCTGATGTATCATGTTCAACGTACTAAAACAGAATGGAAACAAGAAAAAATAAGGGTCAAAACTGCGGCTAAACAAAATACAGCTATTAACCCTTCATACAGTGCTAGTTCAGACAGGTAGCACAGATGCTGTAGATATTTCAGATAGAAGAAAAGCTCCTCTGTCTAATGTCTCCTTTTTACACACTATAACAGAATGGAAAACGTTCAGCAATAATACTCTGGTAGGCTGTGACATTAAAACAATGCTCAGTTTGTACTAAGGGGCCCAAACTGTGCCAAGAAAATATTCCCCACATCATAACACCAGCCCGAACCCTTGATACAAGGCAGGACGGATCCATGCTTTCATGTTATTGATGCCAAGTTCTGACCCTATCATCTGAACATCGCAGCAGAAATCACGACTCATCAGACCAGGCAACATTTATCCAATCTTCTGTTGTCCAATTCTGATGAGCCCGAGTGCATTGTAGCCTCAGTTGCCTGTTCTTAGCTGACAGGAGTGGCACCCTACGCGATCTCCTGCTTCTGTAGTCAATCCACTTCAAGATTCAACATGTTGGACACATTCAGAGACACTCTTCTGCATACCTCGGTTGTAACGAGTGGTTATTTGGGTTACTGTTGCCTTTCTATCAGCTTGAACCAGTCTGCCCATTCTTCTCTAACCTCTGACAATAACAAGGCATTGTTGCCATTTTGGGACCATTCCCTGTAAACCACAGAGTAGGTTGTGCGTGGAAATCTCAGTAGATCAGCATATTCTGAAATACTCAGACCTGTCTGGCACCAACAACCATATCACCTTCAAAGTCACTTAAATCACCTTTCTTCCCCATTCTAATGTTTGGTTAGAACTTCAGCTGGTTGTCTTGGCAATGTCTTCATGCCTAAATGTATTGAGTTGCTGCCATGTGATAGGATGATTTAGTGCTGGGCGGTATACCGGTTCATACCAAAAAACGTTTTTTATTTTTGTTATGATATGGATTTTTCCTATACTGCGACACAGGTTTAAATAGCCTAAACAACATTCAGAACGTGGCGCAGCAGGAAACTGTTTAAGAAGGGGACCTTTTTCACTACTGTACCGCTAAACAAACATGCAACAGAGCACATGCGTTAGTGGAGGTACTGAGCGGTGAAAACGGATAGAGAACATTCCGAAACTGAAGCTGTAGAAGACGATAAAGTTGAACATGATGACACAGAAGAACTTTTGCCGAAAAAAGGAGCCGTGTCTGTTATCTGGAGATACTTTGGTTTTAAAAGGTCGGATGTGGACCATTATGTTCAAATGTGGGAATACTGTTTCTATACTACTGGATAATACTGCAAGCCAAGTTGTACTTGTTTTATTATTTTTCAATACTGTGTAATGTACCGGGGTACTGTGTAATAGTGTGACAACATGTTGACTTTATTCTCGTAATCTGTCATTAAAGAAGAACATCGTAAACTAAACTTCATCTTAAAATAAATATTTAATTTACTAGATTTTTTCAAACCCCGTCATAAGTTATGTAGTACATTAAATGCTTTATGTTAAGTGTTCCCCAAGCCATGTTAATCCTTTCGTGCTTCTTAAACTGACTTCCTCTTGCACCAAGAGGAGGCGCAGGCAGTGCTCGCCACACACAATACATTCACTTCATGATATTCCTGCTCCCTGAACATTTAAAATGCTAAGATCACTACTTGATATAATGTTCATGATGAAATGCATTAAAGCATGTATTAATCTTGCTGGGGCATGGAGGTTGCACTGCTGCCTCACAGCAAGGGGGTCCCGGGTGTTCCCTGCCTTGAATTTGCATGTTTTTCTGGTGGGTTTACTCGGCATGCTTCAGTTTCCTTTCAAGGTCATGTAGGATGTGGGGTTTTGTTATGCTATGTGACCCTGCTAGTGTATGTGTTGCTTATACTCATCCTGTGGTGTGCTGGTGCCTCGTTCAGGATTTGCTCCTGCCTCGCGCACAATGCTTGTTGTGATGGACGCAATCCTGAAAGGATGGCATATAAGGATGGCACATGTATAATGAAGATTTTTTTTTAAAGTTTTGAACACTCCGTGGTCCAACATTTATCTTAGAATACATTTACTTCATGATATTCCTGCTCTCTGAATATTTAGAATGTTGTGTGGTAATCCCTGCCTGTGTTTCCTCTTAGTGCGGAGGAAGTCAGTTTAAGAAGCGCATAGCGATTAAAAACTGGGTCGGGGAACACTTAACACAAAACATTTAATGTGCTACATTAACTTATGATGGTGTTTGAAAAAATCGAGTAAATTAAACCTTGATTTTTGGGTGAAGTTTATTTTACAACATTCTACTTGTAATATAGAATAAAGTGGAAATGTCGACTTTAATCTCGACATAAGCGTCGAGAATAAAGTGGAAATGTCGAGAATAAGTCAACATATCGACTTTATTCTCAACAGTTTTTTTTTTTCCTTCACTGTGGCCCTAATAAGCTTCCGTATGGCTATACCACAAATAGCATTATAAATGCAAGTTGCAGTTTTATTATTTATGTATATAGCTTAGCTTGAAGCAAGGTCCATATTAATGCAATTTGCCTTAATGATGGTCCAGTTGGTAAAGATGTCTCACCAAGTTGCACTTGTTTTATTTTATTTTTATTTGGTGAATACTGTAATACACCTGGGCTTGAAGTCTTGAAGTAATAGTATTATTACTTGAAGTTGCATTATTATTTATTTTATTGTTATTATTTATTAGTTTAAATATTATGCAGTTTAATGATGGTATAAAGTTGTTTAAAAAGTCACTTTAACGTGTCAGTGGACAGAGATTGTTAACATTAACAGAAAGTGTAGTTGGTTTACAAAAAATTATTCATTATTTATTCCTTTTCTAAGACATGTTCAGTGTAATACAACTTTTGACAAGCACCTCTGAATATTTTACTAAGTCTAAATGCCTCTTTGGATGGTTGAAAATATGTTGTCAAAATTTCAGCTTGTTTGCAAAATTTGTTCAATAAAAAGGTTATATATTTTGACTGCAACTGTCATGCAATGTGATTCCTTCTCTTCATTAGTCCCACCTCCTTGAAAACTATCACTTTATGGGGCCATGCAAATCTGTATTAAATACTTGTGTGCACATTAAAATGTTTTTTTGTACAATGCTCATGACAGTGGAATATTTTATTCTTAGCCAGTCTTTTGCAGTAATTTCAGTGGAAAATATGGTTAACATCCACTTATGCATGGGGAAAAAAATAGCATAGAGTACCATGAAACTGGTACAATTTTGAAAAATACTGTGATATAGAATTTTGGTCATACTGCCCAGCACTAGGATGATTAGATATTTGTGTTAATAAGCAGTTGAACTGGTGAACCTAATAAAGTATTAATAAGGGGCCCGAGCTGCCTTGAAAGTTTGCATATTGCAATCTTTTTAGTTAGCCAATAAAAGGTACCATTTTGCTTGACTTCTCATTGTATCCATAATGGTTAACATAGTAAAAAAAACCTACTACTGCTCTCCCAAAAACACATTGCTGCATACCTTAAGTTTACCAGGTCCACAAGTAGAAGAGTACACAAATATTGTGAAAATGTTTTGTGGACTGATAGCAGTAAGGCTGAATTGCTCAGGAAAGACAGCAGTTAAGGCTAATTGTTCAGAAAAAATACACAATAATGTGCATGGTATAAAAAGTGCACCCAATAGTGAAATATGGTGGGAGAGTACAGTGATCTGGGGTCTCAAGCCTGGACATCTTGCCATCATCAAGGGTAAAATTAATTCCCAAGTTTACCAAGGTATCCTAAAGGACCGTGTCAGGGTAGCTGTCTGCCAGCTGAAGCTCAGTAGAAACTGAGTAAAGCAGCAGGACAAAGGCCCTAAATATCAAAATAAATCTAGTATAAAATGGCATCAAGAAAGAAAAAGCAGGCTTTTGGAATGGCAAATAGTCAGAGCTTACACCTAAACCCTATAGAGATGATATGGAATGACCTGAAGAGAGTCGTTCACATTAAACATCTTAAGAATATGGCTGAGCTGGAGTAGTTCTGAAAAGAAGGGACAAAAATTCCTCCTCAACGTTATGGATGTCTGATCCGCAGCTACCAGAAATTTTTGTTAGAGGTTACTGCTGCCAAAGAAAGAGTTAGTTAATAAATCCAGGGGTTCACTTAGTTTTTCCACAACACAACCACTAAAAACACAACTACTGCTATCTGTTACTTCGTTTCAGATGTCCACAATTCATTATGTAAGGAATGCTCCATAAATTAACATTCTGCTTCCTCTGCATTTTGTATCCCTACAAAACACACAGTTTTGCTAACTACATCACAATAAATGTCACTAACAGAAATTACAGCAACAGTCCACTCATAGATCCCTTATAACCTCCACTGATAAGAATACAATGTACAGTGATGTTAGTGGAGGTTGTTAACCATTTTGTAATTTACCTCTGAAGTCAATTGCTTCTACTTTCATAAAAACTCTTTATTTTAAACAAGTTGTTTAATTTGCTTCTAATTGCAATTTTTATAATTTTATATTGGATAGGATGACTATGGATAAAAAGAAAATAAAATGTTAGCAAACCTCATACATAAAAGAAAGGCTGTAGATTTAGACAAGACAAAATTAACTAGGTATTTTAGAATTATTATGGAACACTGCACTTAACATAATTTGTTATTAGTTTTTAATTAAAACAAAAAATACATAAATAGCATCATTGGTAATCCAATAGTCCAAGACCAAACAAAAGCCACAAAGTCTCTCTGAAATTAAATTACTGAATTTATAATAAGCCCTACCAAACTGTCTGTTTTACTTCTAAAATAAATGCATAAAATACCATTAGGCAGAACATTTTACAGTCAAATTCATGTTTTATTAGATGCACAGTAGCACTGTGGGTAGACATCCTGCTTCCCAGATTCAGTGTTCTGGATTTCATTCCAACACCTACAGTGGAGTCTGTATGTTCCCCATTTCTGGCAGTTTAGTCTGTAACAGATTTCCATTGTCTCCCTTTTGTGTGGATTCAATTCACACTAGCATCTTTCCAATCATTAGATTACTTCACACATTCAGGTGACTACCAGAAAATGCTTACTAAAGATTTATAAGAAGCGTCTTTCACTCAAGTAAAATAATTATAGTAAAGTACAACAACACACAATGTCATATTTAATGTGCCACAATAACCTTGAGTCTTTCAGTTGAGGGATTAAAGCAATTTACCAGTGCAACAGATTCAGAAACCATTCAGACCCCTTCAATTTCTGCATAACTTTATGGTATTGCAGATTTAACTTTAAACGAATAAATGTACCATTTTCTTCCATCAATCTAAACTCAAAAACCCATAATGACAAAATGAAAAACTATTTTCAGAAAGGAAGTTAATTAATAATCAAAAACTGAAATCTTTCATTTATGCAGGTACTCAGAGCATTAACTCAGTGCTTCATTGAAACCCTTTCGACACCAATTATCCAAGAAGACTAGAAGTAAGTCTCTGTAAGCTTTACTTACCTGGATTTTGGTAGTTTCTTCCATTGCTCCTGGTAGATCCTTTCAAGCTCCAGGAGACTGGATGGGTAGTATCTGTAAACTGCCATCTTCCATGTTTTATGTGGTTTAATTGTGGGCTTTGGCTAGGCCACTGAAGGACAGTCATGGAATTTTCATGAAGCCACTCCATTTTTGTCTTGGCTGTATGTTTTGGATCACTGTAATGTGTAAAGCTGACCTGTTGCCTCAGGTTGCTTGCACTCTGGAGCATGCTTTCTTTCAATTATCTCTTTATATTTAGCTGCATTCATCCTTCCCTAAATTCTGAATAACCCCCCTGTCCCTGCTCCTGAGAAGCACACCTATAGCATGATGCTGCCACCACCATGCATTACCTCCTTAACCGAGGCCTTCTTGCCCATGTATTCAGTTTGGCCATACGGTCAACTCTAGGGAGATTTCTGGTGGCTCCAAACAACATTCTACTTCTAGTTTTTTGTAATCCTGGAAACAATGAAGGCAATAAAAATGGTTCTACACTCTTGTCCTGATCTGTGCCTCACAATATTTCCTTGGAATTTATGGCTTGGTTTTTGTCCTGAAATGCAGTGTTAATTGTGGGACCTTATATACACAGGTTTGTCCCTTTTTAAACTACATCCAGTTTGTCACAGGTGGACTCCAATCAAGTTCTAGAACTATCTCAAGGAAAATTAAAGCAAACTGAATGCAAATGACCACAGTTTGGAGTGCCACAGGGTCTCGATACTTACATAAATAAGAGATCTCAGTTTTTAATTTTTATTGAATTTGCAAACCTTCCAAAAAACATGTTTTCACTTTGTCATTTTGGGTTACTGAGTGTAGAATGATGGGCAAAAAAAAAAAAGAGGCAAATTTGGCCATTTGAAATTAAATTGAAAAACACAATAAAATGGGCAGAAAGTGAAGGGATTTGAACACTTTTTGAAGACACTAAAATTACATAATTTTCTTGTGATGGCTTGTGGAGAATAAAAAATCCTGACAACTTTATTTAGTGTAAATTGTCTATGATTTTGAAATGCCAGTCTAAATCCTTCCAAACTATAAATTATAAAGCAAATTACAAATTTAAAAATATTTCACAAATGAAAATATTAAGACCAACAAATGACTTTAAAGAGCTTACCTTGTTTTCTTGTGACTGTTCTTTTTGAGTGCAGTTTCCTTCTCACTTTTTTCCTTTTCTGCTTTGTCTTTTTTCTCTTTCTTTGGCTGTGTAGGAGGTGCAAACTGCTGGGTTACTTGCTGTGAAACCAACTGAGATACAGGACGGGGTTTCCTGAAATCATATAGACAACTGTGACTTAGCTTGGTCTAAACATTTCTAGAAACCAATGTTGAAATCCACAAAACAATTCATTCAGGTTTAATGAATGTAACGTTTAAACGTCTCAGGAGGGATAGAAGTTATTTTGTAACGTTCACAATAGTTTACAATCCTACAGAGTATAGAAAAGTAAATACATCTTCTATATATTCTCAGATCGTGTTGTTTTAGGGCTGATCACAAATTTCATGTCACCAGAATTAGCCACTTCCGATACCAGTTTTTTTTTTTTTTTTTTAACCTTGTAAATTTTTTTTCACTACTTCTCCTTCATAACCAACTCTGTAGAAATTGTGAAATGTGAAATTTTAATGGAACACATTTTTTTTCATGCAAAGAGCATCACAATTACTGCAACATTGATCATTTTACTGCCATACTGCCAATGAACTGTAAAAACTTAATAATAATACATTTTATTTATATAGTGCCTTTCCCATGCTTAAGGCACTTCACAGACTTTAAGAAAGAACGGCAGGGTATACAGTATATAGCATTGTACTAAACCAGATGAATAAATAGAGTAAAATAGTAAATTCACAGAAAAAAAGCCCAACAGACAACAGTATTGATGGTCTAGCAAACCCACATACATGTTACAGGAGCATTTTGGCATAGAGGTAAATTGAAAGAAGGGTAATAAAGTCAGGTAGAGCTAAAAGCCTTCCTCAACAGATGAGTTTTGAGTTTTTTAAAAGAATTCATAGAGTCAGTCGATTTAATTAATTTCAGTAGGTCATTCCAGAGTCTGGGCACTATACAGCTGAAGGCCCCGTCACCCACGGAGTGTAGATTAGCGTGGGGTACAACAAGATTGCCAGAATCAGAGGACCTTAGTGGGCGGACAGGCACATAGTGATGGAGAAGGTCACTGATGTAGTTTGGCAAGGTTATTTAAGGCTTTGTAGGTTATTAGTAGGATTTTATATTCAATTCTGTAAGACACAGGAGCCAGTGAAGGCGAGCAGGATGGGTGTGATGTGCTCGCTGCTGTTAGTCCAGTAAGGACTCTTGGAGCCGAGTTTGGAATAAACTGGAGCTGTGATATAAGATTAGAAGGGGGCACCTGCCAGTAGGGAATTACAATAATTGATACGGGATGTGATAAAAGCAGGGACAAGTTTCTCAGCATTAGAAAAGGAGAGAAAGGAGCGAACACGGATATGTTACGGAGGTGAAAGTAAGAAAGTTTCTTAATGTGATTTATGTGGGCAGAATAAGAAAGGGAGGAATCAAAAATGACACCAAGATTCTTTGCAGTAGAGGCAGGTCTGATGAGATCACCGCCAAGATGGACTGGGAAGGAGCTCATTTTATTAAGTTGCATTTTAGTCCCAATTTGCAGGAGTTCAGTTTTGTTGCAATTTAATTTTAAAGAGTTCTGCTCCATCCAGGTTTTAATTTCACTAGGCAGGTTGTGAGCTGAGAAAGCTCTGATGAAGTTCCACTTTTAACATTGAAGTAGAGTTGAGTATCGTCTGCAAAAAAACGATAGCCCAGTCCATAGCTACGAATAATATGGCCAAGGGAAGCATATAAATACAGAAAGAGAGGGCCGAGGACAGAGCCCTGAGGAACTCCTTGTGTGACTGGTACTGAGCTGGATCTGCTGTTGCCAAGACTAACAAACTCTTGCCTATCAGTCAGATAGGACTTGAACCACTGGAGGGCAGTGCCAGAGATACCCAGCATGTTCTCCATTCTGGACAGTAGAATGTCATGTCTGACAGTGTCAAATGCTGCACTGAGGTCTAACAGAATTAATATGCTGGTTTGTCCAGAGTCTGCTGCCATAAGCAAATCATTGGTTACCCGTAGCAGAGCAGTTTCACAGCTGTGCTGCCCTGAAACCAGACTGAAAGGGTTCCATCAAATTATTAGAGTTAAGTAATTGGTGAGCTGGGAAGCTACAACACACTCAAGAACTTTTGACAGAAAGGTAAGTGGGAAATAGGCGAAATTGTTAAGATTGTCAGCATCAAGACCAGACTTTTTAACATTGGGGTTACAGAAGCGATTTTAAAAGTGAGCGCACAGAGCCAGTGTCAAGGGATGAGTTTATTATTGTTGTAACAGTCGGGATTATGGCATGAAGGCAGGGTTTAAGTAGTGTGCTGGGGATGGGGTCCAGTACACAAGTAGTTGGCCTCATCTTACAAAGCAGGTCATTAACAAAGCAGATGTGACTGGTGAGAACTTAGAGAAGGAGCTGGATGGAGTGGGAAAACAGGGAGAGATATAAACAGATGATGTATTTATGTTAGTTGAATTATTTAGATCTTTAATTTTGTTGCAGAAAAAGTGGAGGAATTTCTCACAGATGTCAGTAGAAGAGGTAGTTGGGCCAGATGCGGGTTGGAGTAGTTTATTAACTACAGAGAACAAAACCCTTAGGTTACAGTGGCCACTTTCTATTATTCTGCCATTATGGGTGTTCTTAGCAGCAGTTAGTGCTTCTCTGTAAGCTCTTTGGTGGTCAGAGAAAGCCTGGATGTGCACAGTGAGGCCAGTCTTACGTGACATTCTCTCAAGGCGTCGGCCAGCTGCTTTCATAGATCGCAATTCTGAGTTATACCAAGGAGCTGAACGCTTAAAGGAAACCTCCTTATGTTTTAAAGGAGCTGTTTTATCTAATGCTGAATGAAGGCCTGAGTTATAGTGATCAGCAAGACTATCTAGTGTTGACGGAATAGGTGCAGACAGTAAAAGATCAGAAATGGATCCAGAAAGGATAGAGGGACAGATATTTTTAAGGTTTCTGTAAAAAATTTGTTGTTTACAGGTAAGAGGAGAGAAAGGCAATGAGACAGTGAAAAATACTGCTTTATGGTCAGAGAGTGCCAAATAAGTGCTGTAAATGTTGGCAACAGATAGTCCAGAAGTGCAGATCAGATCCAATATATGACCACCAGAGTGGGTGGGAAAATCAACATGTTGTGTCAAGTCAAAACAGTCCAGTAAGGATAGGAATTCATTTCTCAGTTTAGATGTGGGGATGTCAATATGGATGTTGAAATCACCAAGAATGACTCTCTAGAAAAAGGAACTTGAGTGTGTTGTTAATTCAGTTAGATCAGATAAGAAGGATGCATTGTATTAGAACAACTAGCAAAATACCCGTGCTTCGCAGCGAAGAAGTGTGTTAAGGAAGTTATGAAAAAGGAAACATTTTAAAAATAACGTAACATTTGCGTTCTATTTGTTTGCATGCGCACTGTCCTTCACCAGCAAGTTTAACTCCGTTACACCAATTTTAACTCTATTACAAAGTGATCCAAAGTCTCGTTTATACCCCGCGTCATCTCATTAAACTTGTATCCCGCGAATATCGTATTCGTCATAGGCATGACAAACGCCAGTGGCAGCGTATCTATAAACTTAATTTAAACTTATGGTTTACACCGTACTTTGTTTCCGCAGTAGCTGCACTTATGAATATGCTTGTATGCGTCACTCACTTCGTATTCTTTTGCTGTCTTAATTGTGTAATGCGTTTTTTGTTCAGCGCTCTTTGGAGCTCTTCCTTGTTCTCTGCGTACTGCGTTCACAGTCAGTTCACGTGAGCCGCTCGGAGTACATGCATCGAAGGTTCTCAGCTGTGCTTGTGGTATCTCGTGCGATCTTGCGATGTCCACGGCTTTATTTAATGTTAGCTAAGACCCGAAACTTAAAAGTTTTTCTCACACTTTTGCTGAGTTTGTGCCAAAGACCAGTCCATCCATGACTATCTCATCTTCGTTTGCATAAGCACAGTCCTTCACCCACGAATATTTAGCGACAGCGTGTCTATTGGATTGCTGCCGACGGGAGGCCTTATATGGGCAGGCACTCAATTGGTGACGCAACTCCACCTAACATGGCGACCAAGCTGCAGGCTATGGCCGCATATATCTACGAAAGAAGGTTCCAGTTATGACTGTTACACGTAGAATTTCAAAATGAAACCTACCTAACTTTTGTAAGTAAGCTGTAAGGAATGAGCCTGCCAAATTTCAGACTTCTACCTACACAGGAAATTGGAAAATTAGTGATGAGTCAGTGAGGGTTTGCCTTTTATTAGTATAGACTAGCAAAATACCAGCTTCAAGAGCGCAAGTACTGCATTAAAATTTTTATTAAGAAAATTAAACCTTTTTAAACGGAGGGAAAATATGCCAATAATCATTTGTTAAGGATCTCTATGTATACCATGTTGTCAGTTCGGCCCACCGGTTGTAACATGACCAAGCTGTGTGCTGAGCTTACTCTTGAGCATGCAACTTACAGTTGGCCATGTGAACAGTAATCTTGTCTCAAATCTCACAGCTTGGATTGCTGCTGTCATAATCGGTTTGAGTTTCATTGTTTGTTTCAATTACGACAGTATTTGCAGGATTTGTTGTGTTGAAGTGACATTCGGCATCTGTCAAGCGTTGTAAGCACACAATTGGTTTCATCGATAAAATCACATCCAGCTTTTGAGAGTTTAAACATTCATAAACATCAAAGTGTCCACTACTGAAATCGTCACCTGTGAATCTAAGATGTTTAAGAGGCATTGGCGGTTGTCGAAAGGTGTAAAATATTTGGCCATTTCGGTACACTTGAAAGCGACAACCGAACAATTCAGCGGCAGCCATCAACTCACATGCAGAACCATAGGTGAAGGGCTTAAGCATTTCACTCTTCTAGTGCTCCTGTGTAGTATAATTATCTCCTGTACCGTCATCAGTCCACACCTTGAACCTGTCCCAGTCATTCAATACATAAGACACAATGTTCCTCCGGATATCAAGAGTGAGCCTGATATGGCCGTGCAATATGTAACAAAGAGAATGGAAAAGGTAGGTGCCATCTCCGGGCATGGAAACCACTCAGTAAGTGACAGTTCTTTGATCGATAGTGATCACCTTGATAGACATGGTAATGGGGGTTGGAATGATAAAGGAAATGGGTACCTGAGCAATGTAAAGTACGTCTAAAATACCTATACAATAACTAATTGTAATAAACAAACAATAAAACAGCAGAGAAGCCGTGGATTAAACAAAAAGGCTGTAGTTATCAGTAGGGAGACGTGAATCCCGTGGCGAAGCAAGGAAGGGAATGTAGAGACCGGAGCGACGGACAGTCTTATATAGGCAGGCAGCCAACAACGTGGGAGGCGTTGGGATGGGAGACCCAACGCCACCTCACACAGTGACCGAGCTGCAGGCTATGGACGTATATATGCACGCAAGTAGGATTCAGTTAGCATTGGGAACCCGTGTACCAAATTTCTTGAAGATGGGCCCATAAGACTGTTGAAAAGTTCGATATGGCGGCCGACAGTGGCATCATACCACCGAAATAAGTACCAAATTTCAGCCTTCTACCTACACAGGAAGTTGGAGAATTAGTGATATTTGGAAAGTTCAATATGGCGGCTGACAGTGGCGCATCGAAATAAGTAAGTACATCGGTTTCGGTTAGCGCAGGGAAGCCGCCTACCAAATTTAGTGAAGATGGGGCCATAAATAAGAAAGTTCAACATGGCGGACATTGTTGACCGTTATCACTGTTACGTGTAGAATTTCGAAATGAAACCTGCTTAACTCTTGTAAGTAAGCTGTAATGAATAAGCCTGCCAAATTTCAGCCTTCTATCTACATGGGAAGTTGGAGAATTAGTGATGAGTCTGTCAGTGAGTCAGTCAGTCGGTGAGGGCTTTGCCTTTTATTAGTATAGACTAGCAAAATACCAAATACTGTCTGAATATTTTTATTAATAAAAAAGTAAACATTTTTAGACTGAACGAAAATATGTAAAAAATTAATTGTTAAGGATCTCTCTGTATACCACGTTGTCAGTTCGGCCCTCTGGTTGTAATATGACTAAGCTGTGTGCTGAGCTCACTCTTGAGCATGCAACATACCGTTGACCATGTGAAAAGCAATCCCGCCTCAAATCAATGCCAACCTTTTGTAGTGTTTGTCCCTGAGACTTATTAATTGTCATTGCGAAGCAGAGCCTTACTGGAAATTGAACGCGTTTGAATTGAAATGGGAGATTAGATGGTATAACGGGGATGCAAGGAATAAAAACTGTCACCTGAGGCACTGCCAGTAAATATAGTTGCTTCAATTAGGTTGTTTTGTAGAGATGTGACCTGAAGTCTTGTGCGTTACAAAGTTTCGGTGGTTGTAAGTTTCTGCTTCCTTGGCGAAGGTCGTAAACGAAAGAAGACACCGCAGTGAACACAGAAGAGAACCCGTGGATTAAATAAAACCTACACAATAACTGTAACAATCGTAACAAATGAACAATAAAATAGAAGAGAACCCGTGAATTAAATAAAAAGGTTGCTTCGTTGGTGAAGCAAGGAAAAAGCACTTTCTTATATGTCGTTCGTTTTTAAAACAGTGCAGAAGCTGTGAGAAAGCTGCTTCCTTGGCGAAGCTCAGAAAGCGAAAGAAGACACCACAGTGAACACAGAAGAGAACCCGTGGATTAAATAAAACCTACACAATAACTATAAAAATCGTAATAAATGAACAATGAAACAGCGGAGAACCCGTGGATTAAATAAAAAGGCTGCTTCGTTGGCGAAGCAAGGAAAAAGGACTTTCTTATATATCGTTCGTTTATAAAACAGTGCAGAAGCTCTGAGAAAGCTGCTTCCTTCGCAAAGTAAGGAAACGACTGAAGAGACGGCGGGGACGCGGTAAGTGTTCAAGGCAGCTGAAGCGCTGCATTATGGGATCTGTAGTTTATTGTGTTACCAGTGCTTCATATCCCGGGCCATTAATAACAATAATACAGTATATAAAATGATCTCGGGCGGATATAATTACACGCCGGGCCGGATGTTGCCTGCGGGCCTTGAGTTTGACACATATGGAGTAAATAGAACTTGAAAAGATATATTTTTTCATACATCGAGCCCGTGTGCTATTGTGGTTTTGCTTGCATGCCTCAATAAGTCATCCTCCCCTCGCTCTTACTTTTTTACCGTTCATCTAATGAATACACTGAGTATGGCTTTACCAAAACAATCATTGATGGCGAATAAAGTATCCATTATTCGAGTATGTAGATCGGGTATATATATACATATATATAATACCAGCGTATCGCAGCGGAGACGTAGTGTGTTAAAGAAGCTATGAAAAAGAAAAGGGAACATTTTAAAAATAACGTAACATGACTGTCAATATACAGTAATTGTTTTGTGAGTTTTACTGAGTGTTGCTGTCATCAAGGATTTGATTATCATTATTTCTTTCAATCAGGTTTGTATTTGTAGGATGTGTTGTGTTCAAGTTACATTCTGTGTTTGTCAATCGTCGTAAAGATGACAGGTTTCATTCATTGATTCGTTTCTTACTGCATCAATAAACAGCTCGTCTTCTTCTTTATCTGAGACCCGACACACTGCATGCACGGGTTTTTTTTTTTCACTGTCTTCCTTTAGCGGGACATTGACTTTTTCCACCGTGTGCTTTGTTTCCACAGTAGCTGCATTTATGAATATGCTTGTATGTATCAGACGCTTCATATTTTTTGCTGCCTTTTCAATTGTGTAATTGCTTTTTGTTCAGCTCTTTGGAACTGTTGCTTTTTGTCTGTGCACTACGTCAGTTCACGTGAGCCGCTTAGTGTACATGCATCGAAGTTTCCCAGCTGTGCTGGTGCCATGTCGTGCTATGTCCATGGCTGTATCTAATGTTACCGAAGTCCCGGCACTTAAAACTTTCTCTCGCAGTTTCGCTGAGTTTGTGCCAAACACCACCCTGACCATCTCATTTTCCTCTGCATAAGGACAGTCCTTCACCCGTGAATATTTACCCGTGGCAGTTTGCTATTGGATTGCCGCTGACGGACGGCCTTATATGGGTAGGCACTAAATTACAAATGCCAGCGACAGCCTGTCTATGAACTTAATTTAAAGTTTAGGTTTACATCGTGCTTTGTTTCCGAAGTAGCAGAACTCATGAATATGGTTGTATATGTCACTCGCTCGCTTCTTATTGTTTCGCTGCCTTCTCAATTATATAATGCATGTTTTCTTCAGCGCTTTTTGGGCCTCTTCCTGGTTTTCTACGTACTGCGTGATTACGTGGAAGGCGTGATGATGTCACACGAAACTCCGCCCCCACGGGTTTCAAGCTCATCTCCATTACAGTAAATGGAGAAAAACAGCTTCCAGTTATGACCATTACGCGTAGAATTTCGAAATGAAACCTGCCCAACTTTTGTAAGGAAGCTGTAAGGAATAACCTTACCAAATTTTAGCCTTCTACCTACACGGGAAGTTGGAGAATTAGTGATGAGTCAGTCAGTCAGTGAGTGAGTCAGTGAGGGCTTTGCCGTTTATTAGTATAGATGAGTAAGACAGGACCCGATTCCGTTATTAGTTTAAGAGCCAGACACTCGAAAGACAATGGACAATCAGTTGGGATTCTTTTGACGTTTAAAACTACTCTGACAATTACTGCTAGTCCTGCGCCTTGTCTTCACCTACAAGGCACTGTGAGGAAAGTGTAACCAGATGGCGTCGCCTCCTTGAAAGACGTAAATTAATTCGTTTTTTGCCAAGTCTCTGCTAAACAAAGTATATCACGTTTGGTTTCAATGATGAATTCTGACAGCACCAATGCTTTGCCATCAAGAGATCTCGAATTAAACAATGCAATATTAGTTGATGAGACTTCTTTTTGCACAGCGCCGTGACCAAAATTTATTTTCACAAACTGTAAATTTGGCACACTGACACTTCTATTTCCAGGGCTATGAGTAAGACAGTGTATTCCTGAGCAAATGCTGCCTATGATCTTTTCATTTGCAGTCCAGCAGTGGTGGTGACCTGACCCGCGATGTACATATTTTGGATGCCACAATATACCGGTGTCTTTTAGGATATTCCAATCATACCATTTTCTCTGGACAAACTGTTTAATATGAAGGAGTTTGTCAGAGTACTTTAGTATGATACTGAGCAATACTTATATCTGATAGCAGTGGAGAAGCAGCACAGCACAGTGGAGCCGGTGGCGGCAATAGGAAAGCAGCAGAAAGCATATCAGGAGGAGGTAGCAGGATTTGGAGGTTCCAACATACAGCCGCAAACAAGTAACGCTGGGTATTACAAGCATGATCATCCCAGAGCCACAAGCCAGTTGGGTGTGAACATCAGATCAGTTCTTAGTCATAAAGCACAATAAAATGAATCGACAGCAGACCACCATAGCAACTATAATCAAGGAAACAGATCATCCCAGAAAAGAAATGTTCGTAGGTCTCGTCCGGTGATCCACAGATTCAGTTTTTCCCAGTCATAGGTCAAGTCCATAAAGTCTGTATAGATTAATCCAAATCCATACAATTTGAGTCAGCTGTATCCGTGAACTATACGTTCAATAAAGAAATAAAACAAGCATAAAAAAGTGCAGGATTAAGGCGAATTTTACGAAAAGTGTTGTTAACATTGGAGGAGCGGCAACAGCATTAGTGCGCCAGCGTCCTCTCCCCAGTCAATCAATTAACTACTGCAACAATCTATTATATGTAGAAGGTGCAACTGATGCCATTGATGAAATTCAGTAAATCACTGAGCCAACTGCACTTAAACTGGCTGCACGTAAGAACACAGAGGCCAACACTGATGCTTGCAGACTAGTCTAGTGCAGCGGCTGAATCCCCAGGGACAATGTTACTGTTGCGGGGCCGGCAGTGGTCATGAGCTGGCTGCTCAATGAATACACGGCACGGACTGATCAGTTCCGGCGTCCTGGCAAATTGCTCTGTGAAGCGACTATAGGTGGTTGCAGCGTTTAATGAATATACGTAGCCGAATATACTCGGCCCATGCATGCCGGCAAATTGCACTTTGACACGACTATAGCCAGTTGCAGCATTCAATGAATATATGTTGCCAAATATACTCGGCTCTGGCGTGCTGGCAAATTGCATTCGGAACCGACTATAGCCGGTTCTGACAGCTTAAGGGTTAATAATATAATAATAATAAATTTTATTTATATAGCACATTTCCCATATTCAGAGTGCTTCACGAATACTTAAAAGGGTATAAAAGGAATAAAAACATAGAAAAAAGTCAAACAACACTGGATTCAAACTAATATCAAACATTAAAAGACGAAAAACAGATAAAAACATGAAAAAGAAAAATTCCACATTAGAATATGAAATGATAAAAATGGAAAAAAATACAAATGCTAGAAGAAAGGCCTTGAACAAATAAAAGGTGCTAAGCTAACATTTAGGAATATCAATGTATGCATTAAATCACCCAGAACAAAGTCTCTCTTGAAAAGAGAACTGTACTAAGTCAGTCAGATCACTTTAAAAACATCCACTATATTTTGAAGGATGACAAAGAATGATGAGTGGGTAAAGGATAGGGATTTTGTTATCAATTTTAGAGCCAATACTCAATGGAAATTCAATGGGTATTCCTTTGATATTCAGTTCAGATCTAACAAGTACAGCCAGATTGCCACACTGACCCACGCACCCTTTCTCCTAAAGTCTTTTCTCCTAAAGTCTACGTTTTTTCCATATATAGTAAGCGTTCTGGCAAAAAAAAACCTGTCCACTGTCCACTCAAGTACTGTAATACTTTGCATAAATGAGCACTATGACAATTACTGTAAAGTGTAGAAATGCAGATGCTGAAAAAAATCTTTTTTTGTGATCAACCAACTTACCACTAACCGAAAGAGTAATTTGGAGTGGAAATCGGATGATTTAGATCAGTGGCTGATCGATTAGGGCATTACTCTAGACCTGGATAGGTATTTAACTACAGTGGTGATAACATCTAATACTGTAAAA
Source organism: Polypterus senegalus (assembly GCF_016835505.1). Classification (NCBI taxonomy): domain Eukaryota; kingdom Metazoa; phylum Chordata; class Cladistia; order Polypteriformes; family Polypteridae; genus Polypterus; species Polypterus senegalus. The sequence goes on along the minus strand of NC_053161.1, from coordinate 28,505,124 downwards.
AGAATCACACAGTTTGTAATGGAACATAACTTATCAGACCCATGGAGATTCTTAAATCCAAACTCAAGAGAATAACCCCCATTATAGTTACTCAAGAACTGATTATTTCTTTCCCAATTATAATTTATTGCCCACTATCAAATCTTGCAAGTATGATGCTATTGATAACTCCAATCATGTCCCTCGGATCTTGGACAATGAATCATTATGTCCTACATATTAAATTTTGTAGCTGGCATTTTAACCCCCTGTAATTAGCAGATGAGAATGTTACATAAATCACCACCAAAGAAATTAATTCTTTTTTTTTATATATAGAGTCAAATGTATCCTCAGATGTCTCTGCAGGAATACTCTTGGAAACTCTGAAGTTTTTTTAAGGGGACAGATTATTTCATTCCTTTCACATAAAAATAAACTAGAGGCCAAGGCGGCATTAGTGTTAATCAGCGAAATTACCAGAATAGATCAAGAATATACCAGGTCTACAAATGAGGCAATGTATAGGCAAAGACAACTTCTGCAATCAGAATTTAACCTCTTGACAATGAAAAAAAAAACACAACAGCTCATCTTTAAATCGCAACATCATCGCTATGAACATGGAAATAAGGCTAATAAGATCTTAGCTTAACAAATCCAAAAGCAGAAAGTTCACAATGCAATAACAGAAATTACCAACACAGATGAAGATAACATTACTGACCAAAAAAAAGATAACCCACACATTTAGAGTACTATGAGTCCTTATATTCTACTCAGTTTAAAGACTATATGACACAATCTACTTGGTTTTTTTGATGCATTACAAATACCACAGCTATCTTTGTGCAGATGAACTGGACAAACCTCTGACACTGTCAGAATCATTGGATGGTATACTAAACTCAGTCCAAGATGGGAAAGCAGCAGGGCGGAAAGGGTACCCAGTGCAATTATATAAAAAAACTTAAATGAGTTGGCTCCACTATTATTAGCAATTTTTAGAGGCTAGAGACAACAAAAGTCTACTTCAAACTTTTAGTTTATTATTATTAGCAATGTTTACAGAGGCTAGAGACAACAAAAGTCTACCTCAAACTTTTTGCCAAGCATTACTTACCGTCTTTACAAAGTAAAATATGAGCTTCTGAATGATGTTAAGATACTATCAAAAGTTCTAGCTTGAAGGATTGAGAAATTGCTTCCTTCTGTAATATCACAAGACCAAACCGGATTTATTAAAGGCAGACAGTTAGCTTCTAATCTTTAGCATCTGTTTAATGTAATATACTCACCCACAAAATGTAACACATCAGAGATCTTATTATGCTTGGATGCAGAATAGGCATTTGACATGGTTGAAAGGGACTACCTATGGCATGGCCCAAATATACGCAAACTACTACAGCAAAACTAGAAAATATAAATAATTCACATACTGGGAAAATGATCAAAATAAAACAAAGAAAATAACAGAATAACAGTTTTTCATTTCCGGTCAGGCACATACAGACGCCTGTGTTATGTTGAGTGTGTGAGCTAGTTACAAGCCTCTCAGTTGATTTTCCTTGATATTTACTTCTTTATACATAGATGAGCTTTCGGTACTGGGTCAATTAAATGATGGATGATTGATGGTTCCTGTTCTTATTATCATAGTACCTTGCATCATTGAACAGGTCCTGAATCCAGCAACACTTCTTTTTACGTTATATCTAAAGATATCTTGAACTCAAAATCAATTTGAATAGAAGTTTGATTTCTCCAGTGAACTCTCTAGTACACAATACTAGACGGGACATCTACCCATTTATTTTATCACAAAAGTTTAAATATATGGGGATAAACATCACAAGTAAATATAGATCTCTTTCAATAAAATACAAATAAGATGTGAACATATGGTCTACTCTCCATCTGACATTAGCAGGATGAATCACTACTGTCGAGATGAACATCCTTTCCAAGCTTTTCCCTCTATTTCAGAGTATTCCTACAGTATATATATTAACAAATTGCTCTTTAAGAAATTAGACTCAATTATAACCTCATTTATTTGGAATTAGAAATATTCACACATTCAAAAGGCAACTCTTTGAAGACCTCAAGCAGAAGGTGGCTTGACATAACCTAATTTTCAATTTTACTACTGGGCAGCAAATAAACAAGCTATAAAGACCTGGACATTGACATAAACAGATGAATGAATATAAAGAAGCCTGGTCTGCAATAGAAAAAAAAAATCTTGCTGTATTTCTTTATATGCCCTGCTTTATGTCTTAGTAAATAATCGTCCATATACCAATAATCCATTTGTCCGTTAATCATTTAGAATATGAAACCAATGCAAGAAGCACTTAAAGGCTGACAACTTTTGTTTGTTGCACCTCTACATGATAAATCACTGCTTTCTACCATCTCAGACCTACACATAGTTAATCTTTGGAAAATGGAAAGGAATAAAAACACTATGAAAACTGTATATAGGATAATGTCTTTGCATCTTATGAACAATTATGTTACAAATTTAACTTCTCATCAACAGAATTCTTCCACTACTTTCAAATCAGAAACTTTGGTAAAAGAAACCTACTTAATTTTCCACACGTCTCACCAATATTTCAGAAGAATACTTGGCAATCTTGACGGCTGAGACAGCATCTCAATAATATATAAAAACATACTAAAGTCTCTTCCTTTCAAAAGATCCTAGGGTATGGTGGGGAAAGGTTTTTTCACTTAATATCTCAGAAAGGAGTGGAAGGCAGACATGCTTAAAATACACTCTAGCTGCATATGTACAAAGTATGTAATCATTCAACTTAAACTCTTTAAATCGATCACATTTACCTTGTCTAAAATTGTCCAAAATATATCCAGGGCAAGATCCAACCTGGATACACTATTTGGAAGCATACCAAATTAACATCATCCTGGACAAAAATCTTTGAATTCCTATCAGACAGCCTTGGGGTCACAAACATTAATAGCTGTGTTTGCTATACTCCGAGAAGGACTTAAAGTGGAGAACAAATAAACTGCAATTGCCTATACCATACTACTAGCAAGTAGACATATCTTATTCAACTAGAAGAAACCCAACCCACCTCTTACAAGTTAGCGGGTAAATGATGTTCCATTCTATTTGAAATTGGAAAAAATCAAATTCTCACTCAGAGGATCTGATTAAAACTTGTTTAAAATATGGCAAGACCTAATCAATAATATTTTAGAATAAGCATTTTTATCAGGGAAAAGGTCATTCTTCCTTCTTTGCTGTTTTTAAAGATTTGTGCTTGCTGTTGGCTCTCCTCTCTTTCTCTCAGGTAGGGGTTAAATTCTGTTTTGTTAGGTTCGACCTAATTGTATGCAATGTTATGTATGTTATGTTATGTAATGTTAGGTTTTAAATTGTGTTAAAATACAAGATCATTTGAAAAGATGTTTAGAAAGAATATATGTTTTAATTTAATTAGGAGTACATGAACTCTAAATACAGTACATTTTTGCTTTTCTAATGCTTTAACTTAACATATATTGTTTTACTACAGTACAGTATTTGCTTTTCTGCCATTTCAAAAGCATGGCTCAATATAAAACAGAAAAATCACTGGCATTGGCAATAAATTCAAAAGACTGGCATTACTCAGAAAATCTTAAATTTAATCTCATTTTTACAGCCAGACTGTCACCCTGACCCAAGCACTTTTTTTTTTCTTCATGAAGTCTCCATAATTTATTTGTAAGGCTACAATGTTAATAGACATTACCCATAAGTTTCAAACTGTTAATTTCGTAAGTGTGTTAATGGCATTGTATAATTAATGGAAACTTTACATTTGCAAATAGTAAGGCGGACATACAGCACACCCTTTATGAATTTGTGTTTTATTTAGATGCTAGAAAATTAAGAAAAATTAAGTCTTTATATTGTCTCACACCATCCATCCATTATCCAACCCGCTCTATCCTAACACAGGGTCATGGGGGTCTGCTGGAGCCAATCCCAGCCAACACAGGGTGCAAGGCAGGAAACAAACCCCGGGCAGGGCGCCTGCCCACTGCAGATTGTCTCACGCTTGTCTGTTAATTCACAAATAAAAAATATAAAAGTAGAAGCCAGTCAATTTTCTCTCATACTGTTCTCCTTCAAAACCATATCAGTATTCTGCCCTGAAGATTAGTCACATTCAAAATTTCTGCTAGTTCTATTGCTTTGTGGTTGATGACACCCACAGTTAACTTCCCTTTGACAGTAAGACCATTTGTTAGTGTAAAGGGCTTTTTCAGCAAAGAAAGGTAAAAACTGCAGCACTACAAGTTTGACAGGATCTGATGCTGACAGAAAGCATATTAGGAAACATGTGCTTGTTTGAAATTAGTAGGAGTAAACACATAGGTCTCAGTACTAAATTAGGTGACAAGCAAAATAAACCACAGAAAGATCACCATGAGGTGAACTGGGAAAAAAGACCCAACATTCAAGCACTGAGGAAGGTGTTCTGCCTTATTAAGTGTTAAATGTTAATTTCCAAATACATCTCTCGAGGCAAAAAACGAAGCTGGAGATAACTTAAGTGGAGACCCCGAGAGCAATTGATGAAAACCAAATACTAGGAAAGTGTGCTAAAGTCGTAAGTCACAAGTGTTGCTAATTTAAAAATTCTACGTGAATATGCTTTATGCTTTTCACATAGAAGGAGAAATCAGATTTATACCCATAAAATAATCATCAGTCACTCTAAATTGTCAAGTGCAAAATGTTATGTGGTGTTATTTACTTTGTGGCGCACAATGCTTTTGATAGTGGTGGTTCTCATCCGCTTAGTGTGAAATAATGTTGACAAATTTGGTACAATAGGGCAGAAATGGTTTTGAAGGGAAAAAACCCATCAGTTTAATAATTCAAATAAACAGACTTCAAATACAAGATTATAACTGCAAAGTTGATTTATGTAAATGGACTCTCAAGTAACCATTAATACAGGACTATATCAGTATAGTCTAGTATATTTTCATTTAAAAACACAGACATTTCTGTTCTTGCCTTTCATCCACATTATCCTGACATTTTCTGAACAGAGTAGGAACAAGAACACTCCCCATACGTCCCAGAATCAACTGGGGAAAAAACGCAGAAGTCCTGCCCCCACTCTGCACAGCTCTCACAGTACCAGTGTACAGGCCGGACATGATATGCAGCAACCTTGAGGGGATCCCGCGAACCAACAGGATGTCCTACAGGGCGGCTCGATCAACTGAGTTGAACGCTTTGCAAAAATTGACAAGGGTTGCAAAGAAACTCTGCCGATATTTGTGTTTGCGTTCCTTGAGAACCCTCCGTGCCAGGATATGGTCGAAGGTAGATTTTTTGGGCATAAAAACCTGACTGTTCCGGTCGCTGGTAGGTGAGCAAGTGATCACGGATCCTATTGAGGACGACTCTACCAAGGACCTTACCCGGCACCGAGAACTGGGTTATCCCCCTGTAGTTGCTGCAGTCCAGGCAATCACCCTTCCCTTTCCAGATAGGGAAGACAAGTCTTGTTTTCCAGTCAGTTGGGATGATGCCAGTCTCCCAAATGGAAACAAAGATTGCTTGCAATGTCAGAAGGACAGCCTTACCACCAGCCTGGAGAAGTTCACCCTGGATACCACAGATCCCTGCAGCCTCCCCCCCCCCTTAGCTGGTTCACTAGCTGTGCAATCTCTGTGAGATTGGGTGGTTCATAGCTAATCAGAGGATCAGCGACAAGAACCGTGAACCGAGAGACATCCAATGTCCTAAAATGAGGATCAGCTTTGAACAACTGCTCAAAGTAGCCAGCCCAGCGGGTCACAGCTGCAGTGTCATCCATAAGGACCGTTCCATCAGCCATCATCATCAACTAGAGTTGTAAATTCCAAAAAATGTGAACCTTAAATATTCAAACTGCTACATGGTTAATGATGTTGTAGAACCACTGTGCTTCTTGTGATCATTCACAGTGTTAACACTAATTTATATCACTTAAACTAAACTTAACAGAATTAATTACTGCTAAAGAGACCAGATGTTATGATGTCAATGGAATATTTAAGCATAATTTCACATATTCCAGAAAACAGTGGTGAGTAACACATTGTGCTAACAAGGCCCTTCTGCACATGTGAAATGCCGTGTAACAAATGTTTATGTGCAAGATACTAGAGATTAAGTGCAACTATGCACATAAGGATTATCAACTTTCAGTAATGCATGCAATTGAAAAAAAATAAACTGAGCAAACAGCTTTACATCAAATTTAACTACAAGTCTTATTAATGGGTGACCTGCAGCCAACAAGACAAATCTAAAGTATAACTTCCATTTGTATACATTTTATGAAGAGCATTAAAGGGCAATAAAGACCCATCAAAAGAACTTTCCCTTTTCCAGGATATAACATGAGTATATATGATGCTCTTCATACAAGGCATAACAGTTTACATAATTGCATTATTGAAATCCTGTCTAGACACTCTGGTACATCGAGCATGCAAGGCAGAATGAAATGTCCTTAAAAGAATTGGGGAAATAATTTTCACAATGGAAAAAAATAGTCCTGAGCACTGTCCTGGCCTCTGGCCTCTTTGCCATCTTTTCCAAGCATAAATATTTTAAATCATGTCAGTCTCTATAGTCTGGAGCACAGATACCAGGGATCACAGGGGATACTGAAAGGTGGTATTTTATTACAAACATCAAATCTTTCATGAAACATGTTCATCTTATCTACTGAAAGTGAAATAAGGCACACAAATCCTTTCTACATTCTGCTTTAGAACCTATAATGGTCTAAAAAACATTCCAAATAGTATATTTTGTATACCTAAGAAAAGGAGAGAAAAATATCCAAAACAGAAAGGATATATAAGGACAGAAGAGGAACATACAAAAAGGACGCATTTCAGGCTTTTACAGAGGCATTAAGAGTAAAAGCACTGAAGTAGTGCTGGGCGGTATACGTTCATACCAAAAATCGTTTTTTATTTTTTGTTACGATATGGATTTTTTCTTATACTGCAACACTGGAACACTGGTTTAAATAGCCTAAACAACGTTCGGAACATGGCGCAGCGGGAAACTGTTTAAGGGGGGACCATTTTCACTGCTGCAGCGCTAAACACGCATTAGTATAGACATTGAGCGGTGAAAATGGACAGAGAACATGCCGAAACTGCAGCTGAAGTAAATGATAAAGTTGAACATGATGACACATAAGAACTTTTGCCGAAAATCTGAGCCGTGTCTGTTGTCTGGAGATACTTTGGTTTTAAAAGGTCGGATGTGGACCATTATGTTCAAACGTGGGAATACTGTTTCTATACTACTGGATAATGCTGCAAGCCAAGTTGTACTTGTTTTATTTTTTCCCCAATACTGTGTAATGTACCTGGGCACTGTGTAATAGTGTGACGACATGTTGACTTTATTCTCGACATTTCCACTTTAATCTCGACACTTATGACGAGAATAAAGTTAACATGGTGACTTTATCCTAGTAATTTGTCATTAAAGCAGAGTATGGAGGCGGCACAGGCAGCGATCACCACACAGAATACATTTTCATGATATTCCTGCTCCCTGAACATTTAGAATGCCAAGATAAATATTTGATATACTTTTCATGACAAAATGCATTAAAGCATGTATTAATCATGTGGGGGCACGGTGGTGAGGGGGTCCAGGGTGTTCCATGCCTTGAATTTGCATATTTTTCTGGTGGGTTTACTCGGCATGCTTCAGTTTCCTTTCATTGTCAAGTAGGATGTGGGGATTTGTTATGCTATATTGACCCTGCTAGTGTATGTGTTGCTCATATTCTCCCTGCGATATGCTGGCGCCTCGTTCAGGATTTGCTCCTGCCTCATACACAATGCTTGATGGGATGGGCGCAATCCTGAATGGAAGGCATATTTAAACATGTATAACGAACAATCCGTGGTCTACGTTTATAACTAGTTTTAATTTCACAAAGACGTTTATCGTGTGGTGATTGGTTATGTGGAGAAAGAAAAAGGAAGAATAGGAACTGGGGGTTTGGTACATCAAATAGAGACAGCATGCATTCAATAAAGAAAGCCCGCTCAGAAGAACATCCATTGATTTCTGTGTTTGTGTCCTCGACCACCAGATCACAAACCCAACATTTACACAATATTTAAGTTAAACCTGTGTGATACCCATTCATACATCCAGTTTTTTGAAGCCTCATCACACCTGCCATAAAGTTCTCTACACTGAATGTATACTTGGGGACCCCTTACCGCGAGGGTGCAGCACTACCGCCTCACTACCATTCAGGTTTGATATCTGCTTTAATGCATTTCATCATGAAAATGATATAATGTATTTATCTTAGCATTCTAAATTTTCAGAAAGCAGGAATATCATGAAGTAAATGTATTCTGTGCAGCGTTCCTTGTCTGCGCCTCCTGTTAGTGCGGAGGAAGTCAGTTTAAGAAGCACGTAGCGATTAACAACTGGGTCAGGGAATACTTAACACAAAGCATTTAATGTGCTACATTAACTTATGACGGGGTTTGAGAAAATCTAGTAAATTAAACATTGATTTTAGGATGAAGTTTAGTTTACGACATTCTACTTTAATTATAAAATAAACTATGAGAATAAAGTGGAAATGTCGACTTTAATCTCGAAATAAGCGTCAAGATTAAAGTGGAAATGTCGAGAATAAAGTCATGTCAACTTTATTCTCGACATATAGTTTTTTTTTCTTCACCGTGGCCCTAATAAGCTTCTGTTGGGCTATACCACAAATAGCATTATAAATGCAAGTTGCAGTTTTATTATTTATGTATATACAGTAGCTTAGCTTGAAGCACGTTCCATATTAATGCAATTTGACTTAATGATGGTTCAGTTGGTAAAGATGTCTCACCAAGCCGCACTCATTTTATTTTATTTGTATTTGATGAATACTGTGTAATGCACCTGGGCTTGAAGTCTTGAAGTAATAGTATTATTACTGGAAGTTGCACTATTATTTAGTTTATTGTTATTATTTATTAGTTTAAATATTTGGCGATTTAATGATGGTAAGGTTGTTTAAAAAGTCACTTTAACGTGTCAGTGGACAGAGACTGTTAACATTAACATAAAGTGTAGGTGGTTTACCACAAAATATTCCCTATTTATTCCTTTTCTAGGAAATGTTCAGTGCAATACAACTTTTGACAAGCACCTCTGAATATTTTACTAAGTCTAAATGCCTCTTTGGATGGTTGAACATATGTTGTCAAAATTTTAGCCTAAGTTGTTTGCAAAATTTGTTCAATAAGAAGGTTCTATATTTTGACTGCAACTGTCATGCAATGCGATTCCTTCACTTCATTAGTGCCACCCCCTTGAAAACTATTACTTTATGGGGCCATGCAAACCTATATTAATACTTGTGTGCACAATAAATTGTTTTTTTTGTACAATATACAATTCTCATTAAAGTGGAATAGGTTATTCTTAGCCTGTCTACTGCAGTAATTGTAGTGGAAAATGTGGTTAACATCCACTCATGCATGGGGAAATATACCGTTGAATACCATGAAACTGGTATAATTTTCAAAAATACAGTGATATAGAATTTTAGTCATACCGCCCAGCACTAAGCTGGACTAAAACTAAACTAATTCATTATTTATAGCTTTCAGTTACTGAATTGCACAAGGCACACTCTTTTCTGTTAGGCACTGTGATTGTGCTCTGCAAAGGACCGACAGACCCTATTTACTTCTTGCATTACAGTATTGCTGCAATAATCACCGCCACCCTGTGACATTAACCTGCCTCAGCACACACAAGACTAAATGCATACCTAGAACTTTTATTCTACTCTTTTCACTTGATTGCATGCTACTTAAATGGTTTACTTTTTCCTCACTGGCTGTCACCAAAGGGCCAGAGCACACACGTGTGTTGATCTTCCATAGCAGAAAGCAACATCTTAAAACGGCAATACTTCTGTGAAATAATGCAGCATTTTTTTACTAGCTTACACAGTTAGACCGCAACACATCTTTATTTATATTTTTTTAAACTAACTTCAGTAAAATAAATATTCTGTTAGGCTACACATTTCTTTAAAAATTAATGCTATCCAGAAAAGATTTCCTTTTCAATTTCCAAAGTTGATCTTATCTGTAGACGGCACATTTTTCATGGCATTTTGGTTAAAATCTGAGGGTTGGCTTACATGAGTATCTCTGGTAATAATAGTCATTGTTAATTTCAAACTGATAATTCAAAGGAGAGGGAGGCAACAGCTTATCCTGTTAGTACTTGCCACAATGCAGGAATAGGGCATGGGCAGGGTACCAATACATCGCAGAATCCACTAACACACACATACCCCCATACTGCGGCCATTTAACCAAACCTGCAAGGTTATGAGAATGTGGGAGGAAAACTGGAGAACCCCAAAGAAAAGCACAAAGACACAAAGAGACCATGTAAATCTCAACAAAGGCTATCAGGTTCTGGATTGGAACCTAGTACACTGGATCTGAAGTGACTGTGCTATTCAGTGTACACTATTATATGACCAAAGCTAAGACTTAATGAACTATATTTCATATTCAAATTCAATATTTAAAATTTATTGAAAATAACATTCACCCTTACAGCCTTTTGCTGTTGACTACCACTATAGAAAACAAAAAAAGAAAACACTGGAACACTGGAAAACCTGTAAAAAAAATGTTTTTTTTTAAATACATTTCTTAGCACATTTTATTTTGCATTCTGTAATACAATTTTCTCCTGGCAAAAGTCAGGCTTTTTGGCTAAATCCGACTGGAAATTTACAGAGCCCCGTAGGTGTCAGGCAAAAACTAAGATAAAATCTGATTGGAAGCGAATTATTAATCTGTTTTAAGAAATTAATAATCCGCTCAGGCATAAATAGCTACTGAAATATGAGTCAGGGAAAAAAATTATTTCAGCCAAAGAGATTTTTATTTTTCCTATCTTATACCTACCGGGCCTTTGTAGAAATTACTAAATACAAATTCAACAATTATTTTTTAAAGTTAACAGCATAAAAGTTATTTGATTTAATTGATCAATTATGTTCCAGATTACAGCTACCATTTTTAATGTTTTATTGGTGTGAGCTTCATTAAATAAAATTCCATGCAACTGGAATTGATATTTAATTACTTTGGTATTCTACCAAGATTATTTGTTAACTGTCATCACAAAAACCCCCATGACCCTATAGTTAGGATATAGCGGGTTGGATACTGGATAGATGAAGATTCCAAGGTCCAGCCAGGACTAAGACAGTATCCATCATGGGAATATGACTGCTGCACCTATACTGCTTGCAGGTAATGCAGTCCCTTTATCCTTGATTGACTTATTTCTGATGCAGACACCAATCCATCCTTTGAGATTACCATCAGCTATTTCAATATCATAAGTCATTGATCCTCTCTTGCATTCTATAGGTGATAAGGAATAAGCTGATCCAAGTGTAATTGTTTAAATATTTTGAGGTCCCTTGGGCTGTGATACTGTAAAGACAGCCACAATGCCAAACTCAATGAGATCTGAGGCTTTTTCTTCAACAAAATTGCTGCTAATGATTTTCTTTCTCAAAATTACTCCACAGGAAAAGGGCATTTCAGGTGATATTTTCAGTGAAAGAAGGAATCACTACAGATAAAATGCATAGCCCAATACATTTGCTCATGGCAAGGGCACAAAAGCAAAGAATGGTAAAATGTCAGAATGAGACTGTAAAATTGACATCGCCTTAAATTACTTTTTGACTTGAGATATCATGCTATATCAGTTTGTGCAGCACATAAGTTTTACCGTTTTTGATTAATATATCTGTTTTATATATATATATATAATAATATATAAATATATATAATATATATGATATATATATATATAATACATATATAATATATATATAATATAAAAATAATATATATATATATAATAATGATATATACTGCTCAAAAGAATTAAAGGAACACTTTTTAATCAGAGTATAGCATAAGGTCAATGAAACTTATGGGATATTAATCTGGTCAGTTAAGTAGCAGAGGGGTTGTTAATCAGTTTCAGCTGCTGTGGTGTTAATGAAATTAACAACAGATGCACTAGAGGGGCAACAATGAGATGACCCCCAAAACAGGAATGGTTTAACAGGTGGAGGCCACTGACATTTTTCCCTCCTCATCTTTTCTGACTGTTTCTTCACTAGTTTTGCATTTGGCTACAGTCAGTGTTACTACTGGTAGCATGGCGTCCTGTGCTTTTCACAGATGAGAGCAGGTTTACCCTGAGTATATGTGAAAGACGTGAAAGGGTCAGGAGAAGCCGTGGAGAATATTATGCTGCCTGCAACATCGTTTAGCATGACTGGTTTGGTGGTGGGTCAGTGATGATCTTGGAGGCATATCCATGGAGCGACTCACAGACCTCTACAGGCTAGACAACGGCATCTTGACTGCCATTAGGTATCAGGATGAAATCCTTGGACCCATTGTCAGACCCTACGCTGGTGCAGTAGGTCCTGGTTTCCTCCTAATGCACGACAATGCCCGGCCTCATGTGGCAAGAGTATGTAGGCAGTACCTGGAGGATGAAGGAATTGAAACAATTGAATGGCCTTCACGATCCCCTGACTTAAACCCAATAGAACATCTGTGGGACATTATGTTTCGCGTCCATTAGGCGCCGCCAGGTTGCTCCTCAGACTGTACAACAGCTCAGGGATGCCCTCGTACAGATCTGGGAGGAAATGCCACAAGACACCATCCGTCGTCTCATTAAGAGCATGCCCCGACGTTGTCAAGCATGCATACAAGCTCGTGGAGGCCACACAAGATACTGAAAAGCCTTTTGAGTAGCAGAAATTAAGTTTTTGAAAAAATGGACTAGCCTGCCACATCTTCATTTCACTCTGATTTTAGGGTGTCTACACAATTGAGCCCTCTGTAGTCAGAAAACTTTCATTTCCATTAAAAGACTTGGCATCCTTTTGTTCCTAAGACATTGCCCTGTCGTTATTTGTATAGATATCCAACTTCATATTGAGATCTGATGTATCTAATGTGTTTCTTTAAAGTGCACGCATGGAGTAATAAAAGGCAAAGCCCTCACTCACTCACTCACTCACTCACTCATCACTAATTCTCCAACTTCCCGTGTAGGTAGAAGGCTGAAATTTGGCAGGCTCATTCCTTACAGCTTACTTACAAAGGTTGGGCAGGTTTCATTTCGAAATTCTACGCCTAATGGTCATAACTGGAAGGTATTTTTCTCCATTAACTGTAAAAGAGTTGAGCTGGAAAGATGTGGGGGGGGGCGGAGTTTCGTGTGACATCATCACGCCTCCCACGTAATCACGTGAACTGACTATCAACGCAGTGCGTAGAAAACCAAGAAGACCTCCAAAAAGTGCTTAAGAAAACATGCATTATATAATTGAGAAGGCAGCGAAAGACATATACTACCATATTCATGAGTGCTGCTACCTCGGAAAGAAAGCAAGGTGTAAACCTAAACTTTAAATTAAGTTCATAGACAGGCTACCGCTGGTGTTTCACATGCCCACAGGTAATGAGGGATACAAGTTTAATGAGAGGACGCAGGATATAAACGAGAGTTTTGATCACTTTGTAACTAAGTTAAAATTGTAGGTGAAGGGTGTGCTTATGCAAATTCGAGACTGTGTTTGTGGGGATTGACAGTTAAGGCGGGTGGGGGAGTCACGTCATCATCTCCTCCCATTCATCTCATTTCGCTCTGAGCTGAGCTCCACGTTAACGCCGTCTTCAAGCAACCGTCAGACTGCCACCAAATACTCACAGAAAAATCCACAAGTTAATACACACGCTGTCTCTAGAGTTTCTCCACACTGAATCCTCCAGGCACTACTTACAAAAGGTCACATTGACAATCGTGTTACGTTATTTTTAAAATCTTTCCTTTTCTTAGCACAAGCACAGCTGAGAAGCTTCGATGCCTGTGCTCCATAACGCGTTAAAAAAAATCACGCATTTAAACACACTTTGCATTACAAGCAAAGGGGAGCTTTTGTCAATGCATGATTTCCTGGTACACCGAATACATTGATCAGCGCATCCCGATTCATTTTACCCTCGCACCACCTTAGTTTGAGAAGAAGTATGAAAAAATATGAGGTTAACACAGAAAACAGATCACCAATTCAAGCTTTATGAATAATCGATTCGCCATCAATAATTGTTTTGGTAAAGCCATCCTCCTTCCATTTTATAATTTTTCCGCCACTAGCCATGATTAAATGAACGGTAAAAAGTAAGAGCAAAGCGAGGGTGACTTATTTAGGCAGGCATATATATGACAGCAACACTCATGACAATGTCAATCATGTTACGTTATTATTAAAATGTTTCCTTTTCTTTTCATTACTTCTTTAACACACTACTTCTCGCTGTGAGGCGGGTATTTTGCTATATATATATATATATATATATATATATATATATATATATATATATACTAATAAAAGGCAAAGCCCTCACTCACTCATCACTAATTCTCCAACTTCCCGTGTGGATGGAAGGCTGAAATTTGGCAGGTTCATTCCTTACAGCTTCCTTACAAAAGTTGGGCAGGTTTTATATCGAAATTCTACGTAATGGTCATAACTGGAAGCAGTTTTTCCCCATTTACTGTAATGGAGATGAGCTTCAACGCCGTGGGGGAGTTTCGTGACATCATCACGCCTCCCACGTAATCACGCAGTACATAGAAAACCAGGAAGACCTCAAAAAGCGCTGAAGAAAACATGCATTATATAATTGAGAATGCAGCGAAACAATAAGAAGCGAGCGAGTGACATATACAACCATATTGATGAGTTCTGCTACTTCGGAAACAAAGTACGGTGTAAACCTACACTTTAAATTAAGTTCATAGACAGGCTGCCGCTGGCGTTTGTAATTTAGTGCCTGCCCATATAAGGCCGTCCGTCAGCGGCAATCCAATAGCAAACTGCCACTAAATATTCACGGGTTAAGGACTGTGCTTATGGAGAGGAAGATGAGATGGTCAGGGTGGTGTTTGACACAAACTCAGCGAAACTGCGAGAGAAAGTTTTAAGTGGCAGGACTAAGGTAACATTAAATACAGCCACGGACATAGCACCAGATGGCACCAGCACAGCTGGGAACCTTCGATGCATGTACACCGAGCGGCTCACGTGAAGTGACGCAGTGCACAGATAAAAGGCAACAGTTCCAAAGAGCGCTGAACAAAACTGAATTACACAATTGAAAAGGCAGCAAAAAATATGAAGCGTCTCATACATACAAGCATATTCATAAATCCAACTACTGCGGAAACAAAGTACACGTTGGAAAAAGTTAATGTCCCGCTAAAGGAAGACAGTGTAAAAAACCCATGCATGCAGTGTGTCAGGTCTCAGATAAAGAAGAAGACGAGCTGTTTATTGATGCAGTAAGAAACGAATCAATGAATGAAACCTGTCATCTTTACAACGATTGACAAACACGGAATGTAACTTGAACACAACACATCCTACAAATACAAACCTGATTGAAAGAAATAATGATAATCAAATCCTTGATGACAGCAACACTCACAAAACAAATACTGTATATTGACAGTCATGTTACGTTATTTTTAAAATGTTCCCTTTTCTTTTTCATAACTTCTACTTCTCCACTGCGATACGCGGGTATATATTTAAATGTATATATAAATTCCGATCTACAGTACATACTCTCGCATAGACAAGCCACACGCTGTGGCGCAATTGTAGAGTCTTCGCCTCTAATGCGACATTCGAGGTTCGATTCGAGAGGGATGCACTGAGTATGTACGCGCTATCCAATTCATTTTACCTTCGATCTTCTTGGTTTGGGACGTATGAAAAATATTCGGTTAACGCAGAATCATGTTACGTTATTTTTAAAATGTTTCCCTTTATTAGCACAAGCACAGCTGAGAAGCTTTGATGCATGTCCTCCATAACGCGTTAAAAAAATAACACATTTAATCACACTTTCAATTCCAAGCAAACGGGAACTTTAGTCAATGCATGATTTCCTGGTACATCCATTACACTGATGCACACATCACAGCTACAAAAATGTTAGAGTGTGGAATAAAGCGCGTTCCTACGACTGATCATTTCGACTTCCCGAGCGAAGCCTTGATAAAAGCATGGTTTTGTGCACACTGAAAAGCAAGCAAAATTAGATGCATTACAGAAAGCGGACTTTGTGGCTCTTACTGGGGATCATTGGACTTCCGTGACCGTTAGTAATTCTAAATACATCTAATTACAAAATGTTCAATGATCACACTGTTTTAGCCTAATGTACAAAATAATTTTGGCTAAGGTTACTCAGAGTTTAAAGATTAAGTTGGTCAAATTACCTTTTATGTTTCTGACTTATTTTTTTAAGAAGAAAAACTATACTTTATGTTGAAATTTTGGTTATTATTATTTAAAGACAATACTATTCTGAAAATCTACTTAAAGTACTTAAACTACCACTTTATTTTTAAGTCTGCCCAATTTTAACCAGGGATGATATTTTTGTTTCTGTTTTGAATTCAAATGCAGTTTAAAGGCTTTTTTCAGAAATTAAAACAGCTTCAGTTTACAATATTCATGTACATGTCTATTATTTGATTCTGTAAGCCCACTAAAACACTTTTAAATTAAAAAAAAAACATTTGCGATTTGGGGCAAATTTACGTGTCGATTACATACGATTAATCAAGATTAATTCTTACACAGCCTCTAATTAATTGGATTAATTTTTTAATCGAGTCCACCTAATATATATATATATATATATATATATATATATATATATATATATATATAGATATATATATAGATGTATATATATATATATATATATATATATATATATGTATATATATATATATATATATATATATATATATATATATATATATACACATATATATATATATACACATATATATATATATATATATATATATATATACATATATATATATATACATATACATATACATATATATATATATATATATGCCAGCAACACTCATGACAATGACAAAACAATTACATTGTCAATCATGTTACGTTATTTTTAAAATGTTTGCTTTTCTTTTTCATAACTTCTTTAACACACTACTTCTCCGCTGCAAAGCGCGGGTATTCTGCTAGTGTTAAATAAAATAAAAGGCAAAGCCCTCACTGACTGACTGACTGTTCACTAATTCTCCAACTTCCCATGTAGGTAGAAAGCTGAAAATTGGCAGGCTTATTCCTTACAGCTTACTTACAAAAGTTAAGCAGGTTTCATTTCGAAATTCTACGCGCAACGGTCAACAACGTCCGCCATGTTGAACTTTCTTATTTATGTCCCCATCTTCTCGAAATTTGGTAGGCGGCTTCCCTGCACTAACCGAAACCAATGTATGTACTTATTTCGGTGGTATGATGCCACTGTCGGCCGCCATATTGAACTTTTCAACAGTCTTTGTTACTTGTTGGCTGCCTGCCTATATAAGACCGTCCGTCACTCCGGTCTCTACATTCCCTTCCTTGCTTCGCCACGGGATTCACGTGATAACCACAGCCTTTTTGTTTAATCCACGGCTTCTCTGCTGTTTTATTGTTTGTTTATTACAATTATAGTTATTGTATAGGTATTTTACACTTACTTTACATTGCTCGGGTACCCATTTCCTTTATCATTCCAACCCCCCATTACCAAGTCTACTGAGATGATCACTATCAATCAAAGAACTGTCACTTACCGAGTGGTTTCCATGCCCGGAAATAGCACCTACCTTTTCCATTCTCTTTGTTACATATTGCACGGCCATATCAGGCTCACTCTTGATATCTGGAGGAACATTGTGTCTTATGTATTGAATGACTGGGACAGGTTCAAGGTGTGGACTGATGACGGTACAAGAGATAATTATACTACACAGGAGCACTAGAAGAGTGAAATGCTTAAGCCCTTCACCTATGGTTCTGCATGCGAGTTGATGGCTACCGCTGAATTGTTCAGTTGTCGCTTTCAAGTGTACCGAAATGGCCAAATATTTTACACCTTTGGACAACTGCCAATGCCTCTTAAACATCTTAGATTGACAGGTGACGATTTCAGTAGGTGACACTTTGATGTTTATGAATGTTTAAACTCTCAAAAGCTGGAAGTGATTTTATCGATGAAACCAGTTGTGTGCTTACAACGCTTGACAGATGCCAAATGTCACTTCAATACAACAAATCCTGCAAATACTGTCGTAATTGAAACAAACCATGAAACTCAAACCAATTATGACAGCAGCAATCCAAGCTGCGAGATTTGAGACAAGATTACTGTTCACATGGCCAACTGTACGTTGCATGCTCAAGAGTAAGCTCAGCGCACAGCTTGGTCATGTTACAACCAGAGGGCCGAACTGACAACATGGTATACAAAGAGATCCTTAACAAATAATTATTGGCATATTTTCCCTCAGTTTAAAAAGGTTTAATTTTCTTCTTAATAAAAATTTTAATGCAGTTCTTTGCCGCTGCGAAGCGCGGGTATTTTGCTCTCTATATCTCTATATATATATATCTCTCTATATATATATCTCTCTCTCTCTCTCTCTCGCTCTCTCTCGCTGTCACTGAATTGTTTGGTTCTCGCTTTCAAGTGTACTCAAATGACCAAATATTTTACACCTTTGGACAACCGCCAATGCCTCTTAAACATCTTAGATTCACAGGTGACGATTTCAGTAGTTGACACTATGATGGTTATAAATGCTTAAACTCTCAAAAGCTGGATGTGAGAGAGATTATATTATATATATATATATATATATATATATATATATAATGCTGATTATATAAAGCTGATTACCCAGTGAAAGGGAAGAAAATAAAATGTAGTATTCATAAAATAAGTTATTAGGTAGTAAAACATTTTGATAAAAGAGTTTGAGAAACATATAAGAAGCGTCATTAACATTTAAGAAGTAAAGATACATTGTGTACTGCTGCAGTGGTTTCGGGTAAACTACCTGCTTGACAACCTTCAACTACGTGCCTGTGATTTAAGAGAAAAATTATTCTAAGAAATGTGGACGCTGCCCTTCCGTGCTTAACGGGCAGAAGGTCCAAACAATTCCCATGTCCAATACTTCACATGAAGAGGTCGGTACATCTTCTTAGATGTAAACCCACCTTCCATCTTCTTAAAAGAATTCATCACAAAAGCAACCTTGAATGTTGCAGGGTTTTCGTGACCCGAACTCACCTTAAGGGAGAGTAAGTAGCCATGCGCCGTAATTTACCAAGAGAGTCACACTTCGATAGCGCCAATTACACTTATTCACAAAGATTTCCATTGTCCAAGGAGCTGACAGGGCACTCGAAGTATCACAAACAGTGAAAGAAGAGAGGACGCTGCCCGAAACTGCAAAGCTGTCGACCCGGCGAAGCAGCCCGACATTCCGTGCCTCCCAGCGTCCACTTTGTTGTCAGGACCCCTCGCCGCTGAAGGCGGTCTTGTCTTCACATTATTTACAGCTTGGTGCAGTTAAAATGTAGAAAGACGCAAAGCTGTTAACTTCATCTCTTCTACTATTAAGTACTGGCAATTAAAAAAAAAAAGTTTCAATGTGGCAGTTTCAGCGATACTCACGGACGAATAAATAAAGCTTCTCTGTCAGAACGAGCCTGGCAGTGGACAGCTCAGTGCTGCAGTCTAGAGAGGAGGGCTGGGAGAGGGCGACACAGGGCACACTTCTATGGGATAGATCGGCATGTTTGTGCTAACTTCTTTTCAATATCAGTAAAATAACTTTCACACAAATAATAACAATTCGTAAAGATGATATAAAAATGCCGTCCACAAACGAAGTGATTAGTTCCTGTATTATAATATGTTCTGTAGTCATACGTAATTTTCCGTTTCAAATGCAAAAAGAATTTATATATATGATGCTGCCACCACCATGCTTCACTGTAGGGATGGTATTGGCCTAGTGATGAGCGGTGTCTGGTTTCCTCCAAATGTGACGCCTGGCATTCACACCAAAGAGTTCAATCTTTGTCTCATCAGACCAGAGAATTTTGTTTCTCATTGTCTTAAGAGTCCTTCAGGTGCCTTTTGGCAAACTCCAGGTGGGCAACAATGTGCCTTTTACTAAGTAGTGGCTTCGGTCTGGCCACTCTACCATACAGGCCTGATTGGTGGATTGCTGCAGAGATGGTTGTCCTTCTGAAAGGTTCTCCTCTCTCCACAGAGGACCTCTGGAGCTCTGACAGAGTGACCATCGGGGTTCTTGGTCACCTCCCTGACTAAGGCCCTTCTCCCCCGATCGCTCAGTTTAGATGGCCGGCCAGCTCTAGGAAGAGTCCTGTTGGTTTCAAACTTCTTCCACTTACGGATGATGGTGGCCACTGTGCTCATTAGGACCTTCAAAGCAGCAGAAACCTTTCTGTAACCTTCCCCAGATTTGTGTCTCGAGACAATCCTATCTCGTATGTCTACAGACAATTCCTTTGACTTCATGCTTGGTTTGTGCTTGGACATGAACTGTCAACTGTGGTACCTTATATAGACAGGTGTATGCCTTTCCAAATAATGTCCAATCAACTGAATTCACCACAGGTGAACTCCAATTAAGCTGCAGAAACATCTCAAGGATGATCAGGGGAAACAGGATGCACCTGAACTCAATTTTGAGCTTCATGGCAAAGGCTGTGAATACTTATGTACATGTGATTTCTCAGTTTTTTTTATTTTTAATAAATTTGCGAAAACCTCAAGTAAACTTTTTCACATTGTCATTATGGAGTGTTGTGTGTAGAATTCTGAGGAAAAAAATAATTTAATCCATTTTGGAATAAGGTTGTAACATAACAAAATGTGGAAAAAGTGATGCGCTGTGAATACTTTCCGGATGCACTGTGTGTGTGTGTGTGTATATATAGTACTGTGCAAAAGATTTAGGCAGATGTGAAAAAAAGGATGTAAACAAAGAACGCTTTCAGAAATATAAATGATTGTTTATTTTTATCAATTTACAAAATGCAAAGTGAGTGAATAAAAGAAAGATCTAAATAAAATCAATACTTGGTGTTACTACCTTTTGCCTTCAAACCAGCATCAATTCTTATAGGTACACTTGCAAAAAGTCATAGATTTTGTAGGATTATAGTCAGGTGTATAATCAACCAATTATACCAAACAGGTGCTAATGATCATCAATGTCACACGTAGGTTGAAACACAGTCATTAACTGAAACAGAAACAGCTGTTTAAGAGGCTTAAAACTGGGTGAGGAACAGCCAAACTCTGCTACCAAGGTGAAGTTGTGGAAGACAGTTTCATGTCATGGCAAGATTGAGCACAGCAACAAGACACAAGGTAGTTATACTGCATCAGCAAGGTCTCTCCCAGACAAAGATTTCAAAGCAGACTGGGGTTTCAAGATGTGCTGTTCAAGCTCTTTTGAAGAAGCACAAAGAAACGGGCAACGTTGAGGATCGTAGACGCAGTGGTCGGCCAAGGAAACTTAGTGCAGCAGATGAAAGACACATCAAGCTTATTACCCTTCGAAATCAGAAGATGTCCAGCAGTGCCATCAGCTCAGAACTGGCAGAAACCAGTGGTACCCAGGTACACCCATCTACTGTCCGGAGAAGTCTGGCCAGAAGTGGTCTTCATGGAAAAGTTGCAGCCAAAAAGCCATACCTCAGACGTGGAAACAAGGCCATGCGACTCAAATATGCACGAAAACATAGGAACTGGTGTGCAGAAAAATGGCAGCAGGTGCTCTGGACTGAGGAGTCAAAATTTGAAATATTTGGCTGTAGCAGAAGGCAGTTTGTTCGTCGAAGGGCTGGAGAGCGGTACAATAAGGAGTGTCTGCAAGCAACAGTGAACCATGGTGGAGGTTCTTTGAACGTTTGGGGCTGCATTTCTGCAAATGGAGTTGGAGATTTGGTCAGGATTAATGGTGTTCTCAATGCTGAGAAATACAGGCAGATACTTATCCATCATGCAATACCATCAGGGAGGCGTATGATTGGGCCCAAATTTATTCTGCAGCAGGACAATGACCCCAAACATACAACCAAAGTCATTAAGAACCATCTTCAGCATAAAGAACAAGAAGTCCTAGACGTGATGGTATGGCCCCCACAGAGCCCTGATCTCCACATCATCGAGTGTGTCTGAGATTACATGAAGAGACAGAAGGATGTGAGGAAGCCTACATCCACAGAAGATCTGTGGTTAGTTCTCCAAAATGTTTGGAACAACCTTCCAGCCGAGTTCCTTCAAAAACTGTTTGCAAGTGTACCTAGAAGAATTGATGCTGTTTTGAAGGCAAAGGGTGGTCACACCAAATATTGATTTGATTTAGACTTCTCTTTTGTTCATTTACTGCATTTTGTTGATTGATGAAAATAAATGATTGACACTTCCATTTTTGAAAGCATTCTTTGTTTACAGCATTTTTTCACACCTGCCTGAAACTTTTGCACAGTACTGTGTATGTATATATATATATATACACACACACACACACACAATATTTAAAATATGACAAAACTTGACTTAGCCTTGCTTACTGATGACTTGTGATTCAACTTGGAAAATAACCTGCAAAGTCTCACATTAATTTACCAAGTTATCAAGACTAATAAGTGTTAGAGGGTAACGGCAATGGAGGGATCAGCACCAGGGATTAGCAATTTTGAATATAACTTTATTAATAATATAATGCAATGGTCGTCTGCAAGATCGGAGGGTCAGAAACCACTGGCAAGACAACAATATCTTCAGACTTTCTCATTTCCCCAATGCCAAATCAAGCCACCACATGGAGTGCAAGTACAATGCAAACACCATTTGTTTTACCCTCTCCGTGAACTCCCAATCCAACTGAAAATTTGTTGAGACACTAAGCCATGCAAAGGGATGCTGCAGATGAGAGCGTCATAAAGCACTTTATTATATACAGGAAGTGATGTCCCCAAGTACAGGGTGAACCAAAAAGCAGTACCACATTTCAAACGTGTATTCTACAAAAACACTACAAGATAAAATACATTTAATTACAACACACTGTGTTTTAAAAATTATGTCTTCAAGGTGGTGGCAATCATTACCGATACACTCATCGAACGTTGAGTGCTCGAATGACTCGTTTGGCCATTTTAAGGGGAATGGCGGTGATTTCGTGGCAAATAGCATCCTTGATGGTTTCAAAGTTTTAAGGTCAGTGTGTGTGTATACTTTCAACATGAAATAGCCCTACAAGAAGAAATTGCACGGAGCGAGATCAGGAAAACGTGAAGGCCACCTGACATCGCCGCACAAGAAGAACAGCTTCCTGAAAACCATCTGCAAAACTTGCATGGATCTCCGTGCCGGATGAGCTGTTGCTCCATCCTGTTGAAACAAGGCATCCACCACATCTATTTCTTTCAGTTGGGGCCACAAAAACAGTTCTCTAGCATTTCAATGTAATGTTTCTTAAGTGATGGTGACTGTTGCTACTCCAAAAAGTAAGGGCCTACAATGCCAAACTTTGCAATGGCGCACCAAACTGTAACACGCTCACTGTGCAGGGGTCTCTGATGAAGTTCATGAGGGTTGGTTTCAGCCCAATAGAAAAGTTTTGCTTATTTACACAACCATTCAAAAAGGAAATATGCCTCATCGCTGCACATAACAATGGCATCTCAAATGGTTTGTAGAATGGTCGTACACAACTCTCTACGGCTCTCCCAGTCTCTCTCAGCGAGTTCCTACACTACCATCATTTTCTATGGATGGAAATTAAGGTCCTCATGCAAAATCCTCCACAAAGATGTGTTGGAAAAGCCTAAGGCAGAAGCAAGTTTGCACTCCGAACGTCTAGGAGGCTGCAAAATTGATGCCCTTACATCTTGGATGTATTTTAGCATTCATACAGTCACAGGGCGGCCTGGAGATTTTCTGTTCAACTTCGTACCCATCTGTCTAAATTTAGCCACCCAACGAAGAATGGTTTTCAGATTTGGGACATCACTGTTAGGAGCAATGCTGAAGTGCATTCGGAAGGAGAGTTGTGCAGTGATGATGGATTCATTGTTTTTGAAAAATGCCTCGACAGCGAAAGCACAGTGCACACCTGGACCAAGGCATGTTGACAAATGAAAACTACAAGGGATCACCTATCAAAGGACCCCCACCCCAACCCACTCAGCTGCCTCTACCTAGCGCAATGACCTTAAGAAATGTGGTACTTCATTTTGATTCACCCTGTAGTGTTCCCTATGTGCTGTGCAAAGCTACAGATGTTATGGTCAACGTCAAAGTCCTGTCTATAGCTTGCAGCAGTTAGATTGTTTTTAGAAGGGCCGAGACATTACAGTATGCAACCTGAGTCACATGATCAGTGTTTCTTAAAACTGTGTTCTGTGAAAATTTACCAAAGTTCTGCAAGCCATCAGTCATAAGCCTTCTAACAGCTGCCGCTACTGGAAAAATTAGTGGTGATCAATGAACACCATGAAATTGATGCAACATTGATTGCATCTCTTTCTACATAGATCGGAGCTCAACCAAACCAAACAGCATGTTCCTATAAACATAGTTAAGATTTCTTTAATTCTTTACTTCACTGGTTGCATACCAGTGTGGAGAGCATGCACTGATCCTTGTGTTGTTTCACTGTAATGAATTAATGGATTTGTATCATGCAAGATGAGAAAATACAAACATTACACAAGCTAAACACTATCAAAGGCATACAGTAAAAGCTACAGATGGCATGTCACTACATTTTTGAGATGTAGGTGTAGTTTTATTTAACATCTTTTATAACTACCATCATCATTTCCGTACACTTAGTTTACTAGAGATGATTGCGGTTAAATGAAGAACAGGACCCCAGAGGGAGTAGTAGTGGTATTAGTTTGTGGAAGTGAGAATATTAGCAGTACCTTTATCCAGTCATCTTTCAGAGCAGGTGTTTAGTTATGATGAGGTGATAATGTGACCACCCGAAAATCCGCGAAGTAGAAACCATATGTTTGTATGGTTATTTTTATATATTTTAAGCCCTTATAAACTCTCCCACACTATTATAAACATTTTCCGTACAGTATAAACCCTTTGTATTCTCTTAGATATTAGGTAAGATTCATTGAAATTATGTATGTAAAACATACTGTTTATATACAGTAAAACCTAAATATTATTTTAAAGATATCGAGCATCTCCGATATCACATATGTTACAGCCATTACGATAGACAGGCCACCAGAAATAAATACATACAATGCAAGAAAAATCATATACAGTAAATGTGTGTACAGTGACACTAAACGTACATACATGTACTAAGTACTGTAAGTAGAAAATTAATTATGGTTACTCACCAACAATGACATGACGACTTGTCCGATAACGAGGAGTTTAGTTTTACTCCACAACAAAGAAGAGCGTTACAGCTCTTCTAAAGGAGCCTCTCAGGCAACTGTGTAGCACCGCCATTGTTGTTCTTCCGGCAGTCTTCAATCCAAATCCCTAAAGCAGATTCCATCCGGAATTACGTCCACTTAAAACTCATTTTGTGCCCTGGTTAAAAAGCACTGCAGCCGTAGATCTTATATTATTTTCCTCCTTTTTAAATAAAAAGAATCGTGGACTCATTGATGCCGTAATGGCGTCCTACAGCGGTGTAGTTTTCCCTTCCTTCAACATATCCAAAACTTTTACCTTTTCGGCAATCGTTGGAAAATTCCGTTGGTGCTTGAGCACAGCCCTTGAAGCAGTAGCAGGAGCAGATCATTTGGAGCCATAACGAAGGGCTTGACTACGCACAAAGATAAACACAAAAGAGCATAAAAGTTAACTCTGTACACTGCAAAACACGTTGATGCTGAATGAGCGAGACAAGACTTCCTGGTTAACGCAGCGAAATCGAATTCGGTGCTCTGTCACTGAGCCAGTCAGCACACAGGAACTTAACTGCATGCTCAGATTGGTTAGCTTCTCAGCCATCCGCCAATAGAGTCCCTTGTATGAAATCAACCAGGCAAACCAACTGAGGAAGCATGTACTGGAAGTAAAAAGACCCATTGTCTGCAGAACCCGCGAAGCAGCGAAAAATCCGAGTTATATATTTAGATATGCTTACCTATAAAATCCGCGATAGAGCTGCGAAAGATGAAGCGCGATATAGCGAGGGACTACTGTAATTGATAAAACTTAATTTTTTCCAAGCGCAATGTATTCTAAATGATGGAGAATTGTTGAAATATTGAGTTAAATAAGACATAATCAAAATTATGTAAAGAAATTATTTTAAAAACAATAGCCATTTAGGTAACAAAACTCTAAAGGATTCACATCCTTTGTCTTCCCTGCACGAAGTTTGCATGTTCTCCCTTTGTCTGCATGGGTTTCCTCCAACAGTCCAAAGAAATGCAGGTTAGCTGGATTGGCAATAATAAATTGGCCCTAGAGTTTGTATATGTGTTTGCTGCCTTGTGATGGGCTTGCTCCTTGTGGCTTATACTTGCTGGGGATAGGCTCCTACCGGGAATAGAAAATGAATGAAAGTACATGGCCTTGCAAAATGTATTTTCTTTAAATATTGTATGTATTAGGCACACTAAACTTAAGCAAAGACTATCGAAGGTAAAAAAAAAAAAAAACTGTATATGCAAATTACTACAAAGTAAAAATTATTTAATATATAAGTCACTGTTATTTCTTATTGGAATTGTTTTCTCAGAGAAAGTCTTTGCTTTGCTTAAAAATCAGTATATGTCACACACATTATCATAATTAATTTAATTTAACTGCAGATAGTAGTAATAGTATAAATACTTTTTACTCAAGCCTTCCCAACTATGATTTTGACTTGACCTGCTTGAATAAAACCAGTGCCTTGACTGAACTTGCTTGATTAAATCCAGGGACTCAGCTTGACTTGCTTAATGCAATCCTCGTAACTTGAGACTTCACTTGAAACTTAATTAAGACTGGCATATGTAGGACTTAGTCCCATTTTTGTTAGTCAAAGTGCCTACATTTTTATCAGCTCAGACTCTAGTAACTCAATAATTGCTTCAGTCACCAACTATGACTTCAAGACTCCGACTCCCAATCAACAGCCCTGATGGTGTTCACCATCAGGTCCCTAGGGTTGCCACTATGAGATGTACAGACTGCATCAAGCACAAACCTTTTAGCAGCTATTTCCACAACAGAGGTCTTGCACAGGGTCCATGTGCACTTAATAACCCACACCTCGCACTGCACATGAGAGATGTTTTCTTGGAGGCAGAAGTTGAATTCATCACGAACAGAAGCCACAGCCAAACATTCCCAGGACACTAACTACTCATCTAAACCTCCTCGGTCTATCTGGCCTATGCCTTTTGCTTCATATTCATACACTACGTAGTGGTTTTCAACTGAATGCTCTGCTTCTCTCAAGTGTCCAAAACATTTGGCCTCTAGTTAGACAATACCACAACAAAGTCTGTCATCGACCCTAGGTGTTCTTGTACCAGGTAAACCTGTGAGCCTCCTCATGCTTGATCAATACAAAAACAAAGCAAAAGATGCAAGTACATTTTCATTATCACTTATAACTAACAGTTGAGATTGAGAATTACTGTATTTTAAGTGCATTTTGATCTATTTTTCTAAGTTTTCTTTGTGTATATTTTCTCATTTAATTTTGTCCTTTCCTTCTTCCTATCTTTAAGTCTAACAAAAGTATTTTAAATACTACTATTTCTTCAGACGTATTACGTGTGTAAGAAACCTTAAACCATCACTTTCAGCTTAACTGAAGAGACCAAACCATAATGAATACCTGACAAGTGTAGCCACTACTTAATTTACACAGAAGCTGCTCTCCTTTAAACCTTTTTTGGGGACAATTAAGTAGAAAATAGAGATGAATTCGATCATTTTTTTTTCTGAGAGCTGCTCTATAGCATTTTTTTTTTGTTCTGAAACTTTTCAAATTTAACAACGAGAGCCATGGGAAAATGTTTAGCGGTTAAGCAGTGAGCTACTTCAATTTCTGGATGCTTCTAAAATAGTATCTATCATACTTTTAGCAAGAACTCAAACAGGAGCTTAGGTTCAACCTCTTCTGTTACTCCTAAAATTCTCTATTTTTGTACTTCTACCAGTCCTGTGAATAGTCTTGCTTCTTTATGGAGCTCCTTAACTTCAAGCTTTAGAGCACTAAATTTATTTGTTGTGGTCTCCATTTATTTTAGTTGTTCAATGCAGCAAGTTAGCATACAATTTAAATCCTGAAGCTGGGCACCAATTTTCTTCATTTTAGATTCTATCATGTTCATTTTAAACTTATTTTTAAGACTCCATTGTGTTCCTTCCCCAATTTAGGTGAACATTTATGCTATTTACTTCCTTCAAATCCAATCACAGTCCATATTTTCTGATTTTAAGGCATTCTCCACAGAGGTACATTTATAGAACTGTGGTAATGAGCCATTATCACTAGTTGGGAAACTGTCAGGAAAGAGCTTTTTTTTTTAATTGATCAAGATGACCGAGTCTTCACTATAAACGAGATTGGCTGAATGATCAGCTCCAGATGCTTGACACAACAGCCATATCTCTTCTACAGTATTACACGAGTACCAGAAATTCCATGGCATACATCTGCTTCCGTCAACCTCAGAATTCAGACAGGCAGCAATGTGTCAATTTTGATAGTTTTGACTAATCCATTAACAGCTATGCCACAGATTTTTAGAGTCAACATTGTGTAATCCATACCATATGAATCCTTTTCGCACATATCAACATGCAAAATGTCATGTAGCAAGTAAGGAAATGAGTGCAAAATAAATTTGTCAAAGGTGCAGGTGTCTTCAGCGTCTATACCAACCAAACAAATGAGATAAACTAAAGCTAAACCCATTTCAAAATTAAATATGACAAAAAATATATTTTTGACATGGCCTGTGAACCCATAAAGATTAACACCACTGTTCATCAATAATCAAAAGACCACCAATGAACCCCATTTCAGATTTTTTGTACAGTTTACGGAAAAAAATAATTTCCATCCATCCATTATCCAACCTGCTATATCCCAATTACAAGGTCACGGGGGTCTGCTGGAGCCAATCTCAGTCAACACAGGACGCAAGGCAGGAAACAAACCCCGGGCAGGGCACCAGCCCACCACAGA
The DNA here is from genome assembly GCF_016835505.1 of Polypterus senegalus. Classification (NCBI taxonomy): domain Eukaryota; kingdom Metazoa; phylum Chordata; class Cladistia; order Polypteriformes; family Polypteridae; genus Polypterus; species Polypterus senegalus. Next base: position 28,475,870 of record NC_053161.1, on the reverse strand, counting down.
AAAAATAATTTTCCTACCTTTTTTTCTTTTTTAACTCTTTGAGGGCTGAATATTTTTTCCAAAAAACAGTTTCTGAAAAGCAATGGTTTCACACAGAAATCAACATTAAACATCTGTTGCTGAATGCTGTGGCTGCCAGTTTGCTGGTCGCTATGCACTGTAATCTGGTTTCTACCTCTTATCATTGTGAAGTGGCAGTCCTTTTGGGGAACATTGCCGTAGACGTTTCAGCTACAAGAATCTGATCAGCACCACAATCAGCTGGGGACCAGTCAGCTGAAGCTGGAACCTCACATTTGTTTTCGATCACTTGTATCAAAATTGGAGGCTAACAAGACTTAGTCAAAGTTCAGATATAATAGACAACACTTTGTCCACAGAGTATTTTGCTTTATGCATTCAATTTGATCTCTCGCCATTATGTCAGTGCCATTTTTGCTCTTGTTTGCGCCTTACTACTCACACGAGCGCAGGAAATCTCGGTCAAACCAATGAAGCTAACTTTCCTTCTAGCAATGAGAGTCCAACTAATACATAGCAGCTGGTTTTGTCACAGTTTACAGTTGATTCCCATCGTCAACTCCTCCTCCTTTTGACAAAAGTCGACATCAGCCCTGAAAGAGTTAATTTATTACAGCAGCGAAGCATAGCCAACTTCAAGTGAAAAGCAGCAACTAGCTGTTGACAGAACTTTGTCAAAAGCAGAGCACAATCACTCTCTTACCAAGGAAATCAATAGCCATATAATAGTTTATCACTGAAACATGACAAACAAATCCATATGACAAGAGGCAGAATATGCTAAATCCACAAATGCACCTAGTATATTAATGGCAACCAAGACCTGAATGGTATATTGGAGTGTCTATTTCAGGTCTGTTTTGTAAACATCAACGCGTATTAAGTTTAGATGACACAGATAGCAAAAGTAACATGTACATTATAAAGAAATACTTATTTTCCATACTTTATTTGCTCAGAATCATAGAATGAGTCAGGAGTGTTGGAAATAGACTAGTTACATAATAGTTTAAAACTGTAGCCACTGTGGCTAAGCTTACACCAACAGATGTGTTTGAAAACATCATCTTTTGTTTTAATAGTTTTCCATTCACACTAAGATTTTCATATTATTGATTTTTAAATTTATCATCCACTCTGAAATGACAAAAGTGCTTAAATCTTTTCTATTTGGCATCCACAGTTTACCAGCCAAGAGCAATGCTTTTGTTCACAAAGCAAACCAAAAGTAAACTGAATTACTGAAAGAACAACGGGAAGAAATTTACTTCTTTGTTCGGACAGGCAATGAAAGAAAGTACAACTGTTTTTAAGGTTTATAAACAAGCATAAGATTGCCATAGCCTTGGAATATGAAGACCAGAGACCCTGCCAAAATAAATACAGCAAATCATTCAATTGTTTAAAGGTGCAGAAAACATCAACTGAGTTAAAAGTGAGGAAGTACTATCCCCACAGTAAATATGAGATTACAAAGGGAATTATCATGGCAATACTAAACTCAGTGCATGATCATGTGGCAATCCTAAATCAGTGTTTTCGAAAAGCAGAGTTACCTACAATCTACACAAGATGCAAAACTTGGCATTTTCAAATTCAAACACTTCAGGGAACATTTTTCAAAAACAATAGTCACGGTCAAAAAAAACTCGAGTGTGGATGTAAAACCAAAATTAATAAACAAATACTCTGCAAATGTATTCATCTTCCTGCGGACAAAGCTTAATCCAAACCATTATCAAAAATAAGCGCATTTTAAAATTCACCAAACAATAAACATAATAATTGAACCATGCAGCCTATCCACACTAAAATATACACAATAAATTCACTTCACAGGTGCCCTTTACCATATCAAAATGGAAAAGGTTGGCTGGATAGGTGTTAAGATATTAACCAACTTGCTACTACCTGGTGACTAGTTAATAAATCACAAGACATCAGAATTAAAAGAACTTGTTGCAGGGTAAGAGTAGCTTATCTGGCTTCAGATGTGATCCTTGAGCCAAGATTACTACAATTCCACTGTGCATGAGATCAGAAGTTCACACACCAGAACAGCATGAAGTTTGGTAGTAGCAGCAGCACAAATTTAATTAGAAACAGATACAAACCATTTCACAAATCCATTTATTCTAAAATTCAGGGTTACTGAATGTGGAAGACCAAATGCAAACCCTGAACCTGGTGCCAGCCGAATGAGTAGCACCCTTATTCACCTATTATCCTTTCACCCATGATCAAACCTACTTAATCCAATTCAGGGTTACGGGGAACAGCAACAATCCATGCAGTATTGCATGCATAGCAGAGATCAATACTAAATTAGGTGCCAGTCCAGTAAAGAGTACACTTGGGCAGATATCATCCACCCATCCATTATTAAACATGTTTAATCTAGTTTAGTGTCACAGGAACTATAGCCAATCCAGAATAAATAAAGTGCTGATAGGAATCACCCCAAAAGAGTTACAAGACAAATGTAGAGGACACTTTTGCAGACACTACATGCTAATAGGGCATATAATATTACATGGACAGTGTACAGTGAAATTCTTCCTTGCACATGCTAATCAACGTGCTCTCCAACTCCATGATCTGGGGGTATAACTACTTCAAAACTTTTTTTTATCTTGAGACTTCTGCATATCTTATCTCAAATTTATGCATTTATCAAACAACTTTGGCCTAAACAGGTCATTCAGCACAATAATGCTCATCAATCTAGCTCTAGAATCAGATATTCACTTATAAATTAACAATCAGCTATTAAACCTGCTTAATCCTAAACTATTTTGACATATTAGTGACATTTAATGTAACTTAATTTAATGTAACTTAATTACAAAATCTTAGCAAGTTGGTGGTATGCTCCTATGAAAACAGATGCCTAATGCGGCATACCCAGAAACTCACTTCAGTTTAGTATTTAGTCATAGGGGTGGACTTGTATGAATGACAGTGGACAACGAAGAATAAAGTGGGTGTTTTGTACTTAATAAATAGAACAGAAACATCTGTCTGATGTCTTGTGTTTTACATACTACCACAGAATTGGGCAAAAAAAAAACCAACAGGTGAGATTATGGCTGAAAATTGCCATAACTGTTAGCCCTTCAAATAGTGTGGACTCCCTCAGACAGGATACTATTGGCTGTTAGAAAAAAACGCAAGCAAGATAAATGTGCCATGGATAGTGACTTTAAGTTGTTTAAACAGACATGGTCTGGTGACAAGATCATCAACTGTAGTATACACCACGACTATAAGTTCCATAATGTGATATTGGCTTAACCTAACACACACATCTTTAGGTTGGGAGAAGAAAAACCACATCACTTAGACACGGAGTAAGCATGCAGATTCTGTTTGAAGAATGTTTGAGCCACTAGTCAAATTCTACTGTTCAGGGAGTGAAAGGGCTAGGAGTTAAACTCTTGGTTCTTTAAGAAACCTGAGAAAAACAATCATGAATCATTACTGTACAACAAGTAGACACTTCTATCTACACCAACTTAAACATCACAAATACGTATTGACATTTTTTTCTATCCGTTTACAAAAATGTAAATCACTACATTGTGCCCAAATCTTATACAAAGGTGGAGATAAAGGCGTTAGTTAATCACACAATTGGAGCAATTTGCTCAGGGTCACAAAGTCAGACGTGGGCACTGACCCAGGTCCAGTGTTCTAGCCACTACATCATCCTGCCCATCTGTTTGATCACCTTTTGCAATAGAAAATAATAATGTTCGGCCACTTTAAAAATTACTTACTAAAAAAAATTTTTAAAAAAAGAGAAAAAAAAAGAATAATTAACACACCATTAATCGCAGCACGCTAGGCACAGCTAACACTCAGACGTTATACACTATGAAATACAGATGTGCCATCCCATTTTCTAGCATTTGCCAGGAAAATGCCAACAAAAGCCAAAGACTACCAGCTTAAGCTTCTGAGAACAACCTCCACCTCCTCCTCCGCTATAATATTCGACTGGCACCGTGCGGGAGTCTCTGCAGAAAAAGCCAGTCTGGCAGCACATTTCGTGCGGTGGGGGTGGGGGTGTTTGATGCGCCGCGTCGTTCCGCTCCGCTTTTCTGCCTGCGAAAAGTCTCCCAGCACTCAACTCACCGTGTCGATGTGCCCTTCCTGACATCGCACATCATGCACTTGAAAGCCTCGGCGCTGTTCCTGAACGTGCACACACTGCAATCCCAGTATCCTTCGTCAGAGGAAGGCTTGGGCTGTCTTTTTGGCCTTCAAATAAAAAAGATAAGATACAGAGACACAAAAAAAAACATCATTAGGGAAAAAAACATGCAGAAGCATTGTTTAACGTTGCGGCTACTAAACAGTCATCCATTCTCCCCCTTTCCTTATCCCCGGCTTCCCTCCACCCCAACAGTCGTGTTCCTAAGGCCTTGGTGATCTCCCCACAGCCAGTCTGCCCCGGGACCGCCAATGTTTTCTTTGCCTGTTGTAACGAAGCAAGCCGTCCGCCATGGCTGATGCACGACTGGAGACTTCCCCCCCATTCACACATACTGAGCCCCGACGGCTAAATTATTCACTCTGAGCGCATTTCGCTTACCATTTCCTGCGACTTGCCGAACTGATCTTACCTGGTCGGACTCTTCTTGTCTCCCATGTTCTTTGCACGATTGCTCGTTTACGTAAAAAAATCGCTCAGTATAAACTGCTGGGCAAAACTATTGCTATGTGTATACAGTTCTATTGTGTATATAGATGTATAAATATATTATATGACTGAGGCGGCCGGATCGTAGAGCTTCCAGCTGTCGTGGAAACTCCAGTGACGCGGTCACGTGGTAGCAACCAAGCCAATCAGGCGGCACCTCATTTCCTGAAAGAGAAACATTAGTCTGAGGGCGGCAGGTTTGCAAGCTGTACAGAATGCTGATTATTTTAAATAAGTATACAAAGGCGTATACATTTTGTTTTAAGTGAACTATACTTTACGAAAAGGAGGACGTGCCTTCGTAGGGACGGGGATGGGTGGGGGGGGTTTGGAAATGTACATTAACGGTGGGTGGGTGAGGGTGGGATTAGTTTCGCTGCAGCACTCGCCCCTTTGACAGAGATGGGTCAGCTGCTCGCTTCGAGCATTTGATTGGAACAAACGGGGCTAATAGCGTTGCCGAGAAGACAAAAGAGTGCAGATGACCACCGCTCTTGCTTCTCCGCACGTAATGTGATGGCGGCAGCGAACTGTAATATTAAAGGGTGTACGTGCGCCCGGTTTTTCTTTGTTACCCGGTCAAGCTGCTCATATTCCCCGCCCCCTTCTTACATTGGATTTTTTTAGCTGCTGGTGGCTTTCCAAACGGTTGTAACCCCTGCCTACGCAAATCAACAGCTCGTAAATCGTCACTTGCTTTCCTTTACCCTTCATGCAGCACAGGTTAAGTCATTAAGTCACCGTTAGCCCTCAGTTCTGAAACGACTGAAAGTGATTTTTTTTTTAAACAGACCCCTCGGAACATATATTTAACGAAGGACAACGTCGCGAGTGTCATTTTATGTAGTTCGATGTAAATATAACGTGAGTTAGACATTTATGCCTTCTTTAATATTTTTAAATTCAATTCCACCCTGATTAATACTTGTGTGGCGTTTGCATGTTCTCCCCTTGTCGGTATGGGTTTTCCTTCAGATGTTGCTGTGCTTGTTACTGTAATACTATTCTTAAACCCACTTTCAGAATTTGGGGGTGGAAGGTCACCAGTTCATTAAAGGGACCAAATCACATAAACATTCAGATAGATGTGTAGATAGGTGGTAGTTTGTTGATTCCGGAGGGGAATATGTTGCTTTGGAAGCAACACTGAACCTAAAACCCATTGTAAACCTGTTAAAAAAAGTGCAAAGTGTTACATAAGTGCAAGACCCAGAGCTGTAGATACAATATAATAATGCAAAGAAACATTGGCACTATGCCATTTACTTTATTGTATCTGGCTAGGGTGAAGACACATCTTTGGCATGTGGGAGGGCAGGCAAAGTAACCAGAGAAAAATTAATGCAGATATATGGAGAAAATTTAACATGCAGAATGAGACCTCATGAAGTATTAAAAGCCAGTACACTGGATCCATAAAGTAGCAATGCTAACTAATTGTATTACCAGGCTACCCATGTTAAATTAATTGTGCCATCTGAATTGTCCTGTTGTGAATAAAGAAAGGTGTGTGCATAAGCGTGCTCTTCAGGGGGCTGGCGATCCACTGAAAACATGTTCCTATTGCTACTAAAACAGAAACATTTTCTTTGTGACCCTGTACTGGTTAGAAAACAGATTAGAAAATAAATGGCTAAACCATTGTAAATAATAACAATAAAAAAATTGAGACAACTGTTAAGAAGACAAAGAAACATTTATTTATTGGTGCATACAAGTTCTACCTTGCTTACACAAATTTAATGCATCTGTTCTTGTTATAGAAAGAGTGCTCACACAAATGCCACTGGTCGCCTCTGTCTACCTTACATGTTGTGTCAATCATCCTTTAACAACTATATCACGTCATTACTTGTAGGATAAACGTAATATTTTAGCAATGGTAAAACAACTCTGTATTCTTTAATTTTCATTTACAGTCTTAGTTTGTAAGCCACAAACACAAAATTTGAAACATATTTACTTTTTACCATACGTCTGGCTGTCAGCCAGCCAAATGGAGTAGCTCAGGTTCAGGATAGATAGATAGATATCACTTTATTTGTGTAAAAACACAAGCTGTATAAATAAATAAATGCTTGGATATTATAACAAACAAATACACACCAGAATTAATTAAAAAAAGAAAATTTCTGTCATAGTCATAGTGAGGCATTTTTAAGAAGTGAATTAGGCCCAATAGCATTTCGTAACACATGTCTCCTGAATACTTTGTTGACTAACAGTATGCCAAGATAGTGAATCAGAGAGGGGATGTGCAGCATTGTTCATAGTGGCACTCAGTTTTTTGTTTTAATTATTCCCTTTGCTACTACCTCCAGGGGGTCCAGAGTGCATTCCATATCTGAGCTTGCCCTTTTAACTAGTTTGTTGATTCAGGGGCCTTTCTTGAAGTGATGTTACAGGCCCAGCACACCACAGCATCGAAAATAGCACTGCCAGTCACAGAGTTGTGGATTACGTGAAAGGATGCTACTACCTACATTAAAGGAGCGAAGTCTCTGGGAAAAAAAAGAATCTGCTCTGCCCTTTCTCATATAGATTTTCTGTGTTGTGAGACCATTCCAATCTCTCACTGATGTGCACCTTCAAGTACCTTTGGCAGTGCACCATCTCCACATCCACTCCCCGATTAGTGACTGGCCATAGAAGCCTTTTGGTGCTTTTCAGAGTGAGTGCAAGAAAAAATATTGTATGATCTATTGATGCACAAGCAACACTATGCAAGGCATGAGGGTATGAGGACAACCTAAGCAAGGTTATAAGGTCTCCAGAGATGTTTAGTGCAATTTGAGGTTTTTCTGCACAAGACATAAAAGGTGAATATTGTATAAAAGGAAGATTTCCAGTGCTAGCAGTTATATATAAAATGCAACAAACTTCGTCCTTCCATCCATTATCCAACCTGCTATATCCTAACTGCAGGGTCACAGGAACCCATCCCAACCAACACAGGGCAGAAGGCAGGAAACAAACCCCAGGCAGGGCGCCAACCCACCATAGGGCACACACACACACACCAACCACAATTTAGAATCGCCAATGCACCTAACCTGCATGTCTATGGACTGTGGGAGGAAGCCAGACTACCTGGAGGAAACCCACGCAGACACGGGGAGAACATGCAAACTCCATGCAGAGAGGACCTGGGAAGCGAACCCGGGGCTCCTAACTGTGAGGCAGCAGCACTACCCACTGCACCACCATGCTGGCCCGCAACATACTTAAGGGTAATAAAGTTAGTATATAATTTGTACTTACTTTTTACCTTTCCATGTTTCTACTTTCTTTCCACCTGAACAACACCAGGTATCTCAGCTAGCTGTTACATAATTTCAGTAGCATATTTTACTCGTATCTATTTTTATGTTTAGAAATATATCTACAGTTTAAGGTGAATTATATTGTTATTTTTGCAGTGCACTTTGAGTTGCATTCAGTTTCAGAAATACTCCAAATAAATACATTTGTTATTATTGTTAATATTGTCTTTATTATCAAAAGGTCTCATGTCTGGAATCACAGTGGCGTAGAATTTCATATAGATCACAGGAAATTTTTGCATAAATTGGAGAAGAATGAATGTTGTGAACTACAGTATTCTCTTCAACTATTTGCCTGAGATGTTGCTAGAGAGGTATCTTTCACAGCATTTTCAGAGGTGGTCTAGTGGTGAACTCTGTGACAATATTTGATAAAGTGTGGAAATGCAGCCAATATTTACTTCCTTAATTGTTAAGTTTGATTACATGCGATAGATATTGGAAGTTAGGCAAATTCTTTTTATAAAGTTCCCAACTTGTAAATAAAAAAATAAGTGTGTTGAAGGAATTCCATATTTATAACAAATGTTTCACAAATATTATCAATATAAAGACCTCTGAAGATTGAGATGACAAGGGTCCTCCAAAATCTAATTGCTGTATAGTTGAAGAAAATCTCAGATGCAAAATTATCGTGTAACGGAGCTGCATACAGCAGTGTCTTTACCTTAAAGTTTTTTCAACATGGGCCCATATTTTGAGTGAGTGAAGAACAATCTGATTACTAGTGTATTGGCAAAAATAATTAGTAACCAGAGCATAGAACAAAGAGTACAGTAGACATCTTGCAATTTTTTTCCATAGGCAATCAGACTGATGCATAATCAGCACTGAATTTTGTTTGGATCCTTAAGTATGAGACTGGTAGCTAAAGCGAAAAAAACTGTCTGCAACAGGGATAGATCAACAAACCTTGAGTATGTGGTGTGCTTTACTAACCAGCACAGAAACTGAACGCATTTTCCATCTCAGACTAGGGGTGCCTTTAATGGTCAAAAATTAGCAAGCACAGACAATAAAGAGTCCTTTGCTTCCAGGGTTTCCAGAGTCATCAGGTTTTCCTGCAGTTAATAGAGTGGGGTTTCATAAAAGTCTAAGTGCAAATGCAAGTACATAGTGTAGTCCTGACAAATCATCAGCATTTTCTTCTTTTTCAAGCTCTAGTTTTAAGGATTAGAAACCCTCTCATATTAGTACTGCCTTCTGGAGCCTCAGGCAGGGTTTCCCTCCCTCCTGTAACCAGAAGTGAAGTGACTTCCATCTTTAAATGTGTTTTATTTATTTTTGTTTAATTTAAGAAGGCACTAACATTTGGCCATGAGGAGGTAGCCAGACTTTTCCCCTTTAACCTTAAGACACCATCATGTCTCAGGAATCTCTCCTTTAAGTGTGTTTCAAAAATGAAGTGTAGCTGAGTGCTTTTAGAACATCACCATCTACTTTAGTTTAAGCATTTTGCAGTGGTAGTAAATTTTACTCTTAAAGTAAAGCACCATGAACATTAAACCAAAATACCTACTATCACTTTTTTGATAGGGCATAGGATTACTCTCCTTTAAGAGAGAAACAGAAGATTTTGCTATTTTAAAGATATACAGACAGGACAGTGTGAGATGCATAGGCTAAATCAGACTCTTTTCAGGAAAAAACTTCAAGGGTACACTAGAGTAAGAGATTTGGATGGCCATCTTCCTTGTCATTCTCAGAAATGAAGAGCACTAAGAAAAAACATAACTCTTTAGGGCCACCCCCTCTCAATCAGGAAGCCATTAACACCAGAAAGGAGAAAGGATCTCTTGCATATTTGTGCTTCAGTTGCAGCTGCAATGTTTAGGGTTTTCAGGCTATTTGATGTTTTTTTAATCCTTGTGGATTAAATTTTGAAATTGTTTATGTTCCCTTATAACTGAGATGACCTGTGCTCAGTAATGTCTCATCATTATGTGTGATTCTGTTCTCTGGGCACTCTGGTTTCACACTGGAGACTGAGTACAGATTTCCCTGCAATTTATTCCATCACTCAGAAAGGAGTCTACATCACAAGTAGTATGGATCCAATCTTAATGGCATTTTACTGCCTGTTCATTGCTTGTTCCTACGTTCCGTGGCACTGGGTTATTTTTTTCAGCTGAAACCCAGGTATCTATCTGTGTTCCTGTCTGAATTCCACAAACATACACAAGTACTTTAATATGTGCAATATACATTTTTCATCTTGCTTGATTATCTGCAATATTGTAAGCCAGCAAAGGACACTCTAAATTTAATTGGGTTCTGAGTGGGAAATTTATAAGTAATTCAGCAGGTATCACCCCTGTTGTTGTGTGTGGGGTTATTCAATACTTTGATAAGTAGTTTGGTCTCTATACTAACCCTGCCTGTCCCCCTTTTTTAAACACTCTTGGAAGATGTGCACTTTGCATTCTGTGGGTTCATAGGTGCTGAAGTCATGCATTTTTGCTTCTCACTAAAAGGCATGGAAGCTCTTTACTGATTAAGCACTTGTTTTTAAGAAAGGTACAGTTGTGCTCATAAATTTACACTTATTTTATAAATTTACAAGATGACTGATCAGGCAAATAAATTTCATTTATATTTAATGGAATTCAAGTTAAACTATAAGGCATTACAGAACAGCACCACCATTAAACAAAACATAGTATTAATGAAAATAATGTGATGGTCCCTGTTCAAAAGTTTGCATACCCTTAGTTCTTACTACTGTTTATTGCCCCCTTTAGCATCAATGATGGCATGCAGTCTTTTGTGATAGTTGTGGATGAGGCTGTTGATTTTCTCAGGTGGTAGAGTTGCCCGTTGTTCTTGGCAAAAAACCTCCAGATCCCATAAATTCTTGGGTTGCCTTGCATGAACTGCATGTTTGAGATCTCCCCAAAGTGGCTCAATGAAATTAAGGTCAGAAGACTTTGATGGCCACTCTACCACCTTCACTTTTTTCTGCTGTAGCCACCAAAGGGTGAACTTGGCCTTATGTTTTGGATCATTGTCATGTTGGAAGGTCCAAGTGCATCTCATGTGCAGCTTCCAGACTGTTGAATGCAAGTTGTCCTATAATATTTTCTGGTATAATGCTGCATTCATCTTGCCATCAATTTTCACTAAGTTACCTGTGCTGCTGTAGGTTACACACACCAAGAACATCAGAGATCAACCTCCATGCTTAATAGTTGGGATTGGTGTTTTGTTCAGTCATGGGCCTTATTGCATCCTCTCCAAACATGGCATTTATGGTTAAAGCTCAATTTTGGTCTCATCACTCCAAAGGACTTTGTTCCAGAAGTTTTATGGCTGGTCTAGATGTTGTTTGGCATATTGTAAGCAGGCCATTTTGTGGTGTTGCCATAGTAAAGGCTTTTTTCCTTGCAACTCGACTGTGCAGTCCATTTTTGTTCAACTACCTTCTTATTATGCATCTTGAAACAGCAACACCACTTTTTTGCAGGGAGGCCTGTATCTCAGCTGAAATGGCTTGTGGTTTTTTTTTGGCAGCTCGACAAATGATCCTGGAAGTTGTGGCTGAAATCTTGGTTGATCTACCTGACTGTGGCCTGGTAACAACAGACCCACTAACTTTCCACTTTTGTAACAGAGTTTGAACACTACTGACAGGCATTTTCAGATCTCTGCATATCTTTTTTATATTATTTTACTGATTTATACAAATCGACAACCTCGCCTGAGCACACTCCCAAATTAAACTGAAAGCTTTCTGCATGATTACTTATATTGGCCAAACATTGGCCAATAATTCACAAATTCTGTTAGGGTATGTAAACTTATGAGCACGGCTATATATACAGTATAAGAAAAATGCTAAGGTAATTGGAGCCTTATAGCAATATGTAAAGACTAGATCGCTATACTCAATTTAGATCACTATATTATGGAGTTAATGATGCATTAGGTTAAAAAATATTCACAAAAGTGTAAAATAAAAGCAAAAAATACACAGGTAAATAGTAGAATTAGTAAAGATAGCATAAAGCTCAGTATCTCAGGTTCCATCCACACATTATTTAAACAACTTAGTAGAAGGAGGTGAAGTCTATCCTGGCAGCATCAGGCTCAAGGCAGAAACCAACCCCAGAGTGTATGTCAGTATTAGTTTCACACATTAAATTTATGGTGTATACTGTGTATTTTCATTAACACTCAAGGAGAGATCTTTTGTCTGAAAACTGGGTACTCTTGTTTACTAGGAGAATCCATGGATTTGCAGACTTGGGCTTAGCGAGGCACTGGATCTTGATGTAACTCATATTTAGAAAGTCAGTTGGCATACCAGTGCCTCAGTTTTTCAAACATGAAGACAGTTATACTAAATATATCTAATTTAACAGTTATTCTCAATAAAGGCATTCCTTACTTTTATGGAGTGCATGTGATAAGAGAGGGAAATATGAAAAGTTATATTCAATACTTATAATTGTCAGTCTGGATAAATGTTATAATAGGTAGACATCCATCCATCCATTATCCATTGAAGCATAATTATGAATTCATTTAGCTTTCATTTTTTTCAACTCATTAGTATTTTTGTATTTATTATGCATTGAGATTAAGTGTCTGAATCCTCAGCACATCCAGACTCTAAACATATCCTTCAAAAATGCAACTTGGTCAATATTTGCTCATTCACCCAGGCTCATTAATGTGTCTTTTGAGGAACCAGGCTGAATTCCTAATGTGTGAATTCTAAAAATTGCTTCTATCTGATGTAACCATGAAAAGTCAAGTTAGCCCAAGTAACAATGGACTGCCAGTTGATTCAGATGTTTATTGTGAAAACTGTCAGTTCCAGTCTGTCCTAGAGCACATGGGGTGTGAAATTCAAGCAGTTAAAAGGGAGTTCGATCTTTCAGAATACAGACTTTGTCTTTGTTTTTTCTAAAGCGCTTTGACTATGAACAACATTCCAAAGCACTTTACATTTATTATGTCATTTTCAGATATACATATTCATTGAATTGAGAGTACAGGCAGGTTAAGTGGATAATGGATGTGAGACACTCAGAGACAGAAGTGGGATCTGAAGTGTCAGGATCAAAAATATGAAAGAAAGCCTGCAGGTTTAACATGTCGTACCAGTTACTAACATCCCAGGAAAGCTTTGGAATACCCAACTATTATTACGTATCTATTAAGCAAAAAAAATCACACCATTTCAAAATAAAAATATAAGATTACATCATATACAAGTGATAGATACAATTAAAATTCAGATATTGTGGACAAAAGCATCAAAATTGTCCATACATTTTAAAATTACTTTTTGAGGGAGAATATTTTTCTTTATGTCTAATAACAAATGTGTATGTTTGCTTTACATAGGTGTCATCATAGCAGCAACTGCACCCAATCCTAAAGCTAGAGGGTAATGCTCCCCAATCCCAGAACAACGCAAAAAAAAAAAAAAAATGACAATGGTAAAAATGAGTTGTAAAGTCTAAACAGGTGGTGTCTGAGTCTGCAGACTGTAGGTAAAAGCAGCTCAATTCTGATTTTTGGCTCATATTCAGTTTGTTTGATTGTTCAAATTCATTTTTCAGTTGATTCAAATCCAAAATGACTATGTACCAATATCAATTCTGAACCTGCAAAATGTATACAAAATGAATTCATCAGACAGATGTAACCTAATAGCCAACCATGAATTCCAGTTATATATTGATTGCTGAGATGCTGATTTCAAATTGTTTACAGTGGAGGAAATCTGCAAATTTGTCAACTCAATGTATTCAGAGATGTTTTTATTGAAATCATCACTACCAGATCTGTATGTAGAAACCTGATGAGGAGCCAGGACTGTAAGTAAAAGCATGTGGAGGGATTTGATTGAAAATAGCATTTTAACAATTTCAATGTGGAGGTGGACATTTGATCCGTTAGGCCAATGTCTGTCTACAAGAATATCTAAAAAAAATGCAAGCTTAAGATCCAACATTATAACACATGGGATGTATTGGAAGGCTTTTTTGTTGCATTTGATGTTTTAAATCAGTTTCACACAATTGAGCAGCAGTATAAAAAACTTTTCAAAAAGTACTTTGCTATGTAGGTGCAAGGGAAACGATGCATTTGGTAGTCTCAGACTGTGTTCAGGACCAAGTGGAACTGGACAATGACTCTGATAGTATAATTCTGAGGGGGTAAGCACATATGGGTTACCTCAAAACTTGTCCTCATTATCATTTATAGCCAAGTAGAATCAAAAATAAATGTGAGTTGGAGTTATATATGGATGTGTGTAATAATGAAATAGCAATAACAGAAACATGGGTAAATAACAAAGATGAGGATGAGTATAACATAAATCATTACATATTTTTTAGGAAAGATAGACAAAAAAGAAAATGTGGGGGGGGTCACCATTAAGTTCAGATTAGATGAAGAGGCATATCTTAGTGAGGATGTTTTTAATTTGATAAGTAAGCATTAAGGAGAGAGGTCTGACATTGGGAGTGTGTTATAGACTCTCCAGTGTAGAGAACAGGTTCAATGTAATCTTTTCTTTTCTATGCTCTCTTTAATAATATTAAAAAGGCAGGTTAGAAGGGGATGTTTTAGTCACAAGAGATTTTAATTCCTAAAATATTAAGTGGGATAATCTTACAGAGTACGAGAGCAAGAGTTTTTAGATGTAATCAGTGGTTGTTTTCTAATATGGTACGTTAAAATAACAATGAGAGGGGAAACCTGTCTAAATGTGGTATATTGTAATAACCTGTTCAAAATTTCAGAGGTGACTGAACCATTCGGGTCTAGTGACCATGATATAATACACTAGCTGAAGCCCACCATAGCATACGGCGGTGTAAGAATAGGAACGGAAAACGGTGAGAAAGGAATTCAGTATAACAAAGGCTTAGGAAACCACCGTCGCAGTATAACGAAAATAGCAAGGAACGAAACCAATGCCAATGGTCGAGAGAGTACCTTCCTGTACCAGGCTACGGAAAACATAGACATATATAGATAGATGCCGCATTCACTGTGTTGCCCAGTCGACACGATAAGTCAGCACGTCCGTCATATTGCGAGTGGTAAAAGTGCCATTTAAACTAATACAGGTAGACATGGAAACTGGGTTTTCTGATGAAAAAACAATAACATTTTAAACAGTATTGTTTACTATGACGGACAGCCGGGTCCCATGCCCGGCCGGGATGCCCCTGCTGCATATGTTCTGGGGGAGCCACCATGGACAGCTCAATACCTCCCCCGGGACGCTTGGTGGCAGCCTCCCTGGCCGTTGTTCGTTTCCCAGTCTCCCACGTGGCTCCATGGGACATGGAGTCCTCCACAGCCTGGTTGGGAGATGGGGTGGCCGCTAGGGGGTGCTGCCAAGAGCCAACAACCCGGATGGACGAGTTATCAGCCCCACCCGGAGGTGCAATCAGGACCAGCTGGTCAAGCACCTGGAACACTTCCGGGTGGGCTATAAAACGGGCCAGCCTCCCTTTATTCAAGGCCAGAATCGGGAGGAAGAGGACGAGGTTGCCTGGGAGGAGTGGTGGTGCCAGGAAGGGTTGTTTGAGCTCTGTATAAAGTGCTTTGGGACTGTGTTGGGCCTGTGGGACACGGAGAAGACGTGCGCCCACGGGCGAAGATAAATAAAAAGCCTATTTGTTTTACACGTACCTCTGCGTAAGTCTGTGCCAGGTCGGGTGCTATATAGCGCCTTTTACATTACATACAACAAATTACATGCAATTATTTATATCCATTTATACACTAAATGCGTGTGTATCCCATGGTCTTACAGTAGGTGGGCGGGGCTCTGTGAGTTAGCGGGTGTGGCTGTCTGTCTTGCATGTGCTCTCTGTCTTGCTTGCCCTTAGTTAGAGTTGACGGGCAGGGCTCTGTGAGTTGGCGATCGTGTCTCACTGTCTTGCGTGCAGTGTAAAGTCAATGTGGCTCAGAGGTGCACTTTTGCACAGACGAAAGTGACTAAGGCTGTGTTTGGTGAGTTGTTGCATGCCTCGAGAGCAATGCTGGACTCGGGAGGACAGTTACAGTTGGTGTGCGTGGCTCTGTTGTGTGTATCCCATGACGCAGTAGGAGGGTTAGAGTTGGCGGGTGGGGCTCTGTCTTGCTTGCACTCACTGTCTTTGTGCCCTCAGTGTCTTGCTTGCACTCAGTGTCTTGTGTGCCCTTAGTGAATTATATATATCGATTTGGGTTTTACAAAGACCAAAACAGTTAAGTTTATATTTAGTAAGGCAAATTTTGAGTATATGCAGCAAAATCTAATCAGGGTTAACTGGAATAAGCTTGCAAGTGTGGAGACAATCATGAAATTGTGGAACAGGTTTAAAAAACATTTTAAATCTAACACAAGACAAGTTTAACCTGAAATTAAGAAAGTAGGAAATTAAAGAAAATTCTGCACAGGGTAAATAAGGACAATGAAAAGAAACGTGTTAGGCATATGAATCAGATAGCTCAAAAGGTTTATAACAGGAGGAGGTGAAGTGTATCAGAAAAAATAAGACTGAACTAAAATATACAGACAGTAAAATATTACATGCTCTGAACTTTTTTTTCTGAAGTTTGCACATGTGAAGAACTGGATAACTTCATAGAAGTAACTTGGACTGACACGGAGGTTACTTAGTGATTTGAAAATTGTAGAGGGTTCATCCACCACTCCCAGGACAGACAAGATTGCTGCTTCCACCTCTTGACATTGCTCAGGTGTCAAATCTGCTCTAAAATTAAGGCTGTTTTGAGGAAAGAAGCAGCAGGATTTCACTCTCATCGCACTGAGTTGCCATGTGAATCCACTAAACAACTGACTACAAGTGCAGTGTGAAAACAACTTGTGATGGGGTTCGCCATCAATGACCAAGCCCAGTTCTTTAGAAGAGGAGGTGGATGTCATTTTGTTTTTCCTTTCCAACAAGCCCAGCTCAAGAATCACTAGAAAAGGAGGACTAAGAATAACAGCCACACTGATCTTTTTAGTGTCCTCATTATTAATGATACAATAGGCAGACCTATACCATCAACATGTGTACAGGTTATGATGTGATGATGTGTGGCCATTCCTTCAAACACTATTAGGTAGATCTCATCTGGATATAGGGTAACAACACCTGGGATAGACCCATTTGGAGGTCCTTTTGGTGCGCAACATGAGCTTGGTTATGTAACTTCACTTCAGCAACCTGGGTCTGTTGTTTCCCAACATGGACTTTTAAAGCCTGGATCTTCACAGCCACTGCCTGGATGATGGAGCCCACATACTGAGACTCAGACATTCTTTTTGCCTGATATAAACCCTGCTGACTATGCTACTGTAAAAGCAACCACAGGACAAGGTTAGAGTTTTGGGGCACCTTGTGGCCAACCCCATATAATTCTCAATGGTAAATATAAAGAAAACGTGTGTTATAATGCTAAATCTAGTTGTCACAACTTCTGTCAATGGTTGACTAGTAAATATAGCAGCTCTGCTGTATTAAAGGCATTCTGGGATGAAGAGGCGGGTCCAGGTGGATGAACTCCGGAGGTGATGTCATTTGTCAATCATACTTTCTGCAGAAGGGTGCAAGAGAGGTCATTAGTACATAGTGCCACCTCCTGTCTCAATGGAGAATTACTGTCACCCAAACCTTCAAGCAGAATACGCAGTATAAACTTTTGACAAATGTTTTTCAAATGTTACTGCACATTGGGTAGATTCCTAAGGACTAGAAGACAGCAAATATAATCCCCTTATATAAAAATGGTGATCAGGTAGATCCAGGTAAGTTTGCAGATAATACAAAACTAGGTGGACTGGCAGATAGTTTTGAATCCTTTGAATAATTACAGACATCTTATAGGCTTAGATAGATCTGTGGTAGATGAAATTTCATGTAAGTAAATGTAGGCTATTCGATATACAAATTAAAATGTTGGATTTTAATACAGAAAGGGAAGTCTAGAACTTGAAAATACCCCTTATGTTGAAGGACCTAGGAGTTACAGGTAACTTGTAACTATCTACATCTAGACAGTATTCAGAAGCCATTAAGAAGCGTAACAGAATGTTATGATATATTTTAGGATATATAGAATTATAAATCAAAGATGGTTATACTTAGGCTTTGTAGTGCACTGGTGAGGCCTCAACTGGAGTACTGAGGGCAGTTTTTCTACAAAAAAACATAGGAGTGCTAGAAAAACTCCAGAGAAAAGCAGTAGGCTGATTCTGGGACTGCAAAGTATGAGATAAGAAGAGAGTTTAAGAGAGTTTGAACCTTTTGATTTTAAATAAACAGAGATTAGGAGGTGACATGATTGAAGTTTTTAAAATTATGAAAAAGATTTTGTAAAGTAGATCCCGGTTGTTACTTCAAAATGGATTCAACAAAGGTAAACTTTTAAGAAGTGTAATCATTTTTTTCTTCACACAGAGAACCATAGACACATAGAACAAATTACCAAGTAGCATGGCAGAGAGTTGGACTTTAGGGAAATTCAGACCTCAAGTTGATGTAAATTTGCAGAGATTAGGTAGATAGGATTGGTGGGGTTTATTGGGATGAGTGACTTGTTCTCATCAAATATTTTCTAATGTTCTGTTAAACTATAACTGCTAGTCTAACAGGTAGTTTATAGCAATGGTACCGGCACATAATAATCTTACCATGCAGCCCCATAAATCATAAATGTCATGTTTTGGGTAAGAACACATGGCATAAAGAAGATAACTCGATAGAGGTTCATACAGTGCAGCACTCACAAAAATAGAGAGAAGTCCAAACAAAAATGACTTTATTTTGGAGATAAGCTACAGTACAAAGAAATATTCATTTTCAATACAATTAACAATTCATATATCACCTTCAATACCTAGGAAGCACATCAGTCATGTTGGTGTGAGGTGTCTTATACAACCTCTATGCCAGGGTGTGGTATCCAAACTGGAATGAACAATCCCTTAGTTGCCAAAATAAAAGTACCCTTCAAATGGTATACAGTAAGTCCCCTACATACAAACAACTTTTGTTCTTGCAAGTCCGCTTTGTTCTTAAGCCCAGCAAATTTAGCTTAGGCACCCAACCCTCAGCTCCTATAGAAAACATGTACATGTCCAGCTATTTTTACAAAAGAAAATGAATTTAAAAGTTAATATTTGTATTGTGTTACAGATTTCTGGTGTATTTTAACAATAAAAAACAGAGCACTCATTTTTGTTTCCATTGTTTTCTGTCAGCTGATATTGCTGTTTACACTATCGGGTAGCCTTCAGACCAAACCTACCTCTCATCAACTTCTATCGAAAGCATATTTATACTGTACATTGCACACAAAAGTGTTCGTAAAAGTTAGTAAATTGTATTTTTTGTTATAGATTTCTAATGCATTTCAACAACAAACAAATGAAAATTATTTTATATTCCCATCAGCTGATCTCGGTACATTAGTCTTACTTACCGTTAGCGAAAAAGCCTACGTGATTGTCTTCAAATTCACTTCTGGCTGCCATACACAAAGTGAGCAATTGCATGGCATCATCACTCGACTCCTACTGCCTATCACTTAATATTGATGCCTATTAAGATTAAGTGTTTGCAGTGAAGATTCATGGATGGTTTTGAAGCGAGGACCAAAAAAACTCAAAAAAAGTCCTTCTGGTGTTAACTCCAGTTTAAGTGTGTTCAAAATAAAAGCCTTTGCTATGTCCATTGTACTCCTAATGGGATGCTCATATCTGAAGATTATACATTAGAGTCGATCATAATAAGCTGTTCATGAGATCCGATCATAGGACCCTATTGTGCCTGCACTCCACCACATACTTGGATTTGTATTGAATGTTAATGTGGTTCTCTGAGTGAAAAAGCAGTTACCCTTAATGAGTTTCCAACTGTGTCCCCATGTTGTTGTTGAACACGCTTAATTCCAAACATCTTGGACTTGAAATAAAGTGTGCTAACTCAACATAAACAGAGATATAGCCAAAAGGACAACCACATGTAGAGGATGCACACATGTGACTGACAATGTAAATAATTATAGCGTGGGTTTTGCACTCCACCTAGTGCCAGACATGTGAACTAACTTTTAATTTTTCACTTATTTAAATAACTTTTAATTTATTGGACATGCACATTTGCATCTTTGAAAGTTCATAACTTGAACATTTGTATGTAGGAAACTTACTGTACTTGCCAATGTATTCAAAGGCAGGAAAATCACCAGAGAGTTTTTCCAATGAGAGACCAACGATGGACAACCTTTATAGTGTGCCAGGATTCAATGTGAAGAGTGTAATTAATTAAATCATAAATGGTGATAAACAATGGAGGGTGATATTTTTTGTGTTTTAACACAAGTTTCAGTGCTAACCCATTTGAGAGATGCTTATTCTGTACATTACATCAGCTTTTAGCAATGCAATGAAAGCCTAGAATTGCAGTCCACTTGCTGTTGATTCATTATATTTTGTTTTGCTGCATCTATGTCTCTTATGCTATGCTAGTTTAAGATCTATACTAATAATAATAATTATTGTTATTATTATTATATTATTGTTATTAATATTATTAATTAATTATTTATGTTGTAGCCTATGATTTTTTGCCAAATCCCATCCTTATAATGAGTCAGAACCCATGAACATGACCTATAACAGACTGACATCCATGTGCCAAGATTGAATCTGTATTATGCAGTCAGTATATTGTAACTAAAGTACCTACACTTTACTTCTTGTATTACAGTTCATTTTCTATGGTATGGCCAGCTTTCTCAATACATGATCAAACAACTTCTTTTCCAATAGGATTCTGTGAGTTGCCCTGCTGTTATGGTTTATCTTTTACAGAAAAGACAGTCATTGGTATGTACTTTGAATTTCTGGTGCTCTTTATGAAATCATATCATGAAATTTGCCATTGTTCCATTGTACCTGTCATTTATTTGAGAATATCCAAGTCCTTTAGTCTAAATTGTTTAATGCAGCAGCACCAATTTCCAGAGCTGTGCTGGCGATTTCCATCTATTTATAAAAGCTGCTTGAGACATTTCTACAGTCTAACCGATGCTCAGTTCACATTAAGGGCTGCATTTATCAAGACTGTGTATAGCTTTACAGTAGTGAAACTGGGATAATGTTGGTCGACATCTCCATCAGTTAAGGACCGTGCAGGATTAATACCTTTATTAAACTGATTACCTTCTTCAATTGCAATTTTTTTTACCCATCATTATTTACAATCTACCAAAAATTGAAAGATAAAATTTATGTTTTACAAAATTACACAGCCTGCTGATTCCAAATTATTTTAGTTACCCAAGTTGAGCTATAATTGAAGTAGTTTCCACTCGCAACAGGAATAACATTTCTATAAAGCAACAGCAGAATGGAGGCAGGTGTTTCTTTAATTTGCTATTATTGCTGTTTATATATTTATAACTGTTAAACCATATCTTACCTTGCAGGTCCTCTTTACATATTCTGGCCTTCAGACACATTTCTTTTAAATTGTTAGGAAAAGATTAAATTTTTATGGTAAGTGTTATCGTTTTGACTGAAAATGGGATCCACAACAATATCTCTAATGTAGCAATCCATCTGGATGGGCAAACATCCTTTCTGTGTGGATAGGAATGTAGAGAACACCAGAAAAACCAGATGGGGAGGACTATGTGTGTATATCAAGAATGCATGGTGCAGTAACAATGAAATTATTACAATTCACTGTTTAGATCTGGTGGAATATTTGATTGTGAAGTGTCAGCCCTTTTACCAGCCATGGGAATTCACTGCTACTCTGGTGGTGGCTGTATACATTCCTCCCAGTGTCAACACCCAGGAGGTCTCTGGCAGCTCTATAGTGTCATCAATGAGCTAGAGAATGCCCATTCAGACAGGTTTATTGTGGTCACTGGAGATTTCAATCATGTTGATATAAAAACTGTTCTGTTCAAAGTCCACCAGCATGTCCATTTTCCAACCAGAAGAGCTAACATGTTGGACTAGGTGCACACAAACGTCAAAGGGGATTACAAAGCAACCCCTTGTCCCCACATTGGAGACTCAAATCACATTTCTGTTAAGCTTTTTCCAGCATACAGAACAGTACTGCAGTGATACTGTACAGAAGCAGATCAGAGTCTGGACAAAGGGTGCAACCTTAGTCTTTCAGCACTGTTTTGCAAGCAGTGATTGGAGCATGTTCAGAGGAGCTGCCAAATGTACTGATTTCCACATTGATGTTGATGACTATACTGACTCTGTTATTGGCCTAACAGAAGCAGCCGAAAGAAGAAGAAGAGAATTGCATGGGTGATGTCACAGTTATTAAAACCTTCACAACTTAGGTGAATTAGAAGCCCTGGATGACATTAGAGCTCTGGAGAAGGTTCAGAATCAGGGATGCTGCCTTCAGATTGGGAGAAAAAGTACCCCTTCTGCTGGCAAGAACTGACCTCTTCCAAGTCACCAAGAGGCTAAGCTGGAGTACAGAAGAAAAACTGAGGGCAAATTTTGTGACTCCATAGACACAAGGCACATGTGGCAGGAGATTCAGGCCATTATGGACTATAAAATAACACCACAGGTTGAGGTCATCGATACCTCCATCCTTGACAGGCTGAATGAGTTCTATGGCAGGTTTGAGGCACTT
The DNA here is from genome assembly GCF_016835505.1 of Polypterus senegalus. Classification (NCBI taxonomy): domain Eukaryota; kingdom Metazoa; phylum Chordata; class Cladistia; order Polypteriformes; family Polypteridae; genus Polypterus; species Polypterus senegalus. The sequence goes on along the minus strand of NC_053161.1, from coordinate 28,453,176 downwards.
AATTATACACCAGGAAAGAAAACCACCCACCCTGATGGTGAGGAGGTTAGACTGTGTATAGCTGACACGAAGCTGACACAAAGAAGACACTGAGCAGCGTCAATCTGAATTAAGTTGTGGGATCTGATAACATACCTCGTTGGGTGTTAAAACACTGTGTTGCTGAGTTAGCAGGTGCTTTTACAGACATCTTTAACATCTCACTTTAGCAGACTGTCATACCTTCACAGTTTAAGACAGTCACCATCATCCCTGAGCCCAAGAAATAACTGTATCTTGCCTCAATGACTACCAGCCTGTGGCACTGACCTCAATCATAATGAAGTGCTTCAAACAACTAGTCATGGGTTACATTAAAGCTAGCCTTCCACCTTCACTGAACCCCTTACAGCTCATCTGTTGTGCCAATCGTTCCACAGATGACATGATCACACTTTTCCTACACACCATCTTATCCCTCCTGGAAGAAAAGAATAGCTATACCAAGATTTTGTTTATTGACTTAAGTTCAGCCTTTAATACAATCATCCCATAGCAGCTAATAGTGAAACTTTCTATGCTCAAATTGAACACCTCACTTTGTAACTGGATTTTGGACTTCTTGTCAGAAAGCAACAGACAATATGTGTTGGAACTAAGACATTGTGTACCATCAAACTGAGCACAGGGGCCCCTCAGGGCTGTGTACTCAGCCCGTTGCTCTTTACTCTGCCAGCACATGACTGTATTGACAAATCCACCACAAATCAGCTCATTAAGTTTGCTGACATAACAGTAGTGGGATACATCAGTAATGAAGATGAAACGTCTTACAGAACAAAGTTGGAACATTTATTGAGTTGGTGTGAGGATAACATTCTTAATGTCAACAAGACAAAAGAGTTGATTGTGGACTTCAGAACAAAGGCTGAACATCCCTCACTACATATTAGTCACTCTCCTGTGGAGAGGGTCAGCAGTACAAAATTCTTGGACGTTTACATCACTGAGGATCTCTCCTGGACTCTCAATACCACACACACCAGGTCAAGAAAGATCAGCAGAGGCTGCACTTCCTTAGGAGATTGAAGCGAGTGAGAATACCTCCACCAATCCTCACCACTTTCTACTAGGGCACTATTGAGAGTGTCCTGATGAGCTGCATTATATCTTGGTTCAGAAACTGCAGTGGGTCTGATAGTAAGACTGCAACGAGTGGTGAGGATGGTAGAGAGGGTTATCAGGGTCTTCCTCCATCCACTGAGGACATTTTCAAGGCTAGATGCAAAAAGAAAACCCTCAGCATTGTGAGAAACTCCTCACACCCCTCTCATGAACTATTTGATTTCTGGCCATCTGGTAGGAAAAATCGCTCCATAAAATCAAGAACAGCCAGTGTGTGCAATAACTTCTTTCCACAAGCAATAAGACTGCTAAACTCTCTGCAACATGTTCAGAACAAGCCAGGCTTTATACATATTATTATTTATTTTTAACCGTAATATTTATTTGACTATTTTACTTTTCTAACTCAGGTATTTGTTGGACTTTTTTGAATTTATCCCTGTCTTTGTATTGTTTTCATATACATTTTGCATTTTTACTTTTTTGTGGTTTTCCCTTTCCTTTTTGCACATTTTCTGCACATTTTCTGGTCTTGAAAAACACAGCTATGTCCCACTGTATTTTAGATATGTCTGGAATCTATACTAATAAAAGGCAAAGCCCTCACTGACTCACTGACTCATCACTAATTCTCTAATTCATGAATTCATTTAGAAATTCTACGCATAATGGTCATAAATGGAAGCTATTTTTCTCCATATACTATAATGGAGTCGAGCTCGATGGCCGTGGGGGGCGGAGTTTCATGTGACATCATCACGCCTCCCACGTAATCACGTGAACTTTCAACGCAGTACGTAGAAAACAAGGAAGAGCTCCAAAAAGCGCTTAAGAAAACATGCATTATACAATTGAGAAGGCAGCGAAACAATAAGAAACGAGCGACTGACACATACAACCATATTCATGAGTGCAGCTACTTCGGAAACAAAGCACGGTGTAAACCTAAAGTTTAAATTAAGTTTATAGACAGGCTGCCGCTGGCGTTTGTCATGCCCACGGGTAATGCGGGATACAAGTTTAATGAGAGGACGCAGGATATAAATGAGAGTTTTGATCACTTTGTAACTAAGTTAAAATTGCTGTTGAAGGGCTGTGCTTATGCAAATTCCGAGAGACTGTCTTTGTGGGGGGATTGACAGTTAAGGCGGGTGGGTCACGTCATCATCTCCCCTCCCATTCACCTCATTTCGCTCTGAGCTGAGCTCCGCAGCTAACGCAGTCTTGCAGAACCAACTTTGTGATGCTGCCACCAAATACTCACAGAAAAATCCACAAGTTAATACACACGCTGTCTCTAGAGTTTCTCCACACTCTGAATCCTCCAGGCACTACTTACAAAAGGTTACATTGACAATCGTGTTACGTTATTTTTAAAATGTTTCCTTTTCTTAGCACAAGCACAGCTGAGAAGCTTCGATGCATGTGCTCCATAATTTTTTAAAAACTAACGCATTTAATCACACTTTGCATTCCAAGCAAAGGGGAACTTCTCTCAATGCATGATTTCCTGGTACACCGATTACATTGATCAGCGCATCCCTATTCATTTTACCCTCTACAGTTTCTCCACACTCTGAATCCTCCAGGCACTACTTACAAAAGGTTACATTGACAATCATGTTACGTTATTTTTAAAATGTTTCCTTTTCTTAGCACAAGCACAGCTGAGAAGCTTCGATGCATGTGCTCCATAACGCTTAAAAATAATGCATTTAATCACACTTTGCATTCCAAGCAAAGGGGAACTTCTGTCAATGCATGATTTCCTGATACACCGATTACACTGATCAGCGCTTCCCGATTCATTTTACCCTCCCACCCCCTTGGTTTGAGAAGAAGTATGAAAAAATATGAGGTTAACGCAGAAAAAGCAGATCACCAATTGAATCTTTATGAACTTTATTCCCCATCAGTAATTGTTTTGGTAAAGCCATACTCAGTGTAATCCCCCTTCCATTTTATAATTTTTCTGTGACTAGCCATGATTAAATGAACGGTAAAAAAGTAAGAGCAAAGCGAGGGTGATTTGTTCAGGCAGGCAGGTGACGGCTCAATAGCTCGAATTTGGATAGAAGTAGGTTCTATTTAGTCGCCAGAAATATCTTTGGTAGGAATGGAAGTTGAATTTAGTCTTTAAATTTCTATGGTAAAGAAAAAGTTATGCAATGATGACTAAATTTAACTTACACTCCTACTAAACATATTTCTGTTAACTAAATAAAAATTACTTATATTTAAAATTTAAATAGAACTTGAACAGATACGATAGTTCATAATACCCACGTAGCACTAAGTGCACGTTAGAGCGGGAGTCATCCGTTTTAACAAGCAGCGTATTGCACTGACACGAAATAGCCTGCCCATTTAATTATTTAGGAATGGATAGAAAAATTAACATTTTGTACAAATAATGTTTTTAATTTTTCTTCCTCGATGGATTCTGGCACCCCCAGCAACAGCTGCTCGCACCCCAAAGTAGATATATATATATATATATATATATATATATATATAGATATAGATATAGATATAGATTTAGATATACATATATAGATAGATAGATAGATAGATAGATAGATAGATAGATATAGATATAGATAGATATATATATATATAGATATATACAGATACATATATATATATACACATACATACAAACATACACACAGGTATATATATGTGTATATAAATGTATGTGTCTATATGTGTGTGTATAGCTTTGGTCACTGAGTGCAAGGGAAAAATAATAAAATGTAGTCTATAAGTTATTAAACAGTAAAACATTAACGTTTTAAGAAGTAAAGGTACATTGAGCACTACTGGAGTGGTTTCGGGTAAACTACATTTTAAAGACGGTGTAACAGAACAGGTAAGTAGTACTAACAGCAGCTAAAATGTATATGGATCATTTCTCGGTAGTAGATCCCTTTAGAAAGGCGCTACACGACAGCTGTGGTATAAAAATGACATTTTCTATGTGAACGTTCAAATTTCTGCCTCTGGTAATGTGCCTTACTGGCATTTAAAGAAAATTAGTTTTGTGTCCTCTGCAGTGTTAAGAGAGAAAGGCTTTAGTTTGGGATAAAAGGAAAAAAGTTGTAAAGAAAGGAAACTTGCCTTTTTCTTTTATATAGTATAGAGAGATGTGTTCGCTGACGATATGAGTGCCTTTTGGGGACAGTCGCGGTAGGTCTTGTGTAGACTGGTGAGACGTCCCTGCCATTTATCGGCTGTGATGGCACTGTCAGTCCTCCATTCCTGTGCGTGTCTTCATAATCCGAGCTGACGACCTCATAATCGTATACATGCAAAAGAAAGTGCGAATCGCCTTAATATTAGTTTGCCGCAGTGTAGAAAAGGGGTCCGGTGTTTACACTTGTCTGGGCTATAGCTCAGGGGGAGGATAAAAAAAATTAAAAGTGCTCACTTTGACTTAAGGCAGAAGCGCAGTCAGCGTTTCAAAGGCCGGCACAGCTATGCGCGCGCGCCGGCTGCTCGACTTTCGCTGGACAGGAAACCCCATTTTTTGCAGACTCGTTCAAAAGTCTCAGCGCTCTTTGGAGGTCATTCATATATATATATATATATATATATATAGCAAAATACCCGCGCCTTGCAGCGGAGAAGTAGTGTGTTAAAGAAGTAATGAAAAAGAAAAGGAAACATTTTAATAATAAAGTAACATGATTGACATTGTCATGAGTGTTGCTGTCATATATATGCCTGCCTAAATAAGTTTTTTACCGTTCATTTAATCATGGCTAGTGGCGGAAAAATTATAAAATGGAAGGAGGATTAAACTGAGTATGGCTTTACCAAAACAATTATTGATGGCGAATCGATTATTCATAAAGCTTGAATTGGTGAACTGTTTTTCTGTGTTAACCTCATATTTTTTCATACTTCTTCTCAAACCAAGGGGGTGGGAGGGTAAAATGAATCGAGAAGAAAAGGAAACATTTTAAAAATAACGTAAGATTATCAATGTAAACTTTTGTAAGTAGTGTCTGGAGGTTTCAGTGTGGAGAAACTCTATAGACAGCATGTGTATTACCTTGTGGATTTTTCTGTGAGTATTTGGTGGGAGTGTGACGAAGTTGCTTCGGAAGACGGCGTTAGCCGTGGAGCTCAGCTCAGAACGAAATGAGGTGAATGGGAGGGAAGAGGATGACGTGACTCCCCCACCCGCCTTAACTGTCAATCCCCCCACAAACACAGTCTCTCGGAATTTGCATAAGCACAGCCTTTGACCAGCATTTGAACTTAGTTACAAAGTGATCAAAACTGTCGTTTATACCCTGCGTCCTCTCATTAAACTTGTATCCCGCATTAGCCGTGGGCATGACAAACGCCAGCGGCAGCCTGTCTATAAACTTAATTTAAACTTTAGTTTTACACCGTGCTTTGTTTCCGAAGTAGCTGCAGGCATGAATATGCTTGTACAGTATGCGTCACTCGCTCGCTTCTTATTGTTTCGCTGCCTTCTCAATTGTATAATGCATATTTTCTTCAGCGCTTTTTGGAGCTCTTCCTGGTTTTCTACGTAATGCGTTGACAGTCAGTTCACGTGATTACGTGGGAGGTGTGATGATGTCACACGAAACTCCACCCCCCCAAGGCCATCGAGCTCAACTCCATTACATTATATGGAGAAAAATAGCTTCCATATATGACCATTACGCGTAGAATTTCAAAATGAAACCGAGGTGTGGCAGAAAAGTAATGAGACTGGCAACACTGCAAGTGATCTGGCAACGCTGCGCTGTTGTCCTTGATAGAGCATGTGTATCAGTACCCTCCCATAGCTCAGTGCGAGTTTCAACTCCTTCCGTTAACTACGTGATTTTTGTGACTGCTATTAGCGAAGTTGTGTTTTTGGTTGTGCATCACGCAAAATGGAACAGCGGAATTTGGAGCAACGTTGTGCCATTAAACGGCAAGTGTGACGTTTGAAAAGTTAAAACAGGCCTATGAGGAACATTCTTTATCCCAAGCTCAAGTTTTTCGCTGGTACAAATCATTTTTGGAAGGCAGAAAACACGTTGAAGATGAACACCGTTCAGGGAGGACTTCAACTTCGATAACCAATGAAAACATCGAACGTGTGAACACTCTTGTGAGATCAGACCGTCGTTTAACATTAAGAATGTTGAGTGAACAATTAAATTTGAACAGATTTACCGTTCATCAAATTTTGACTGAACATTTGCACATGTGAATGGTCTGTGCCAAAATGGTGCCGAAAAACTGCCCTCTCCATAACAGAATTTTTGACCTCAAAAGGCATTCCTGTGGTTCCCCAGCCCCCTGACCTTCACCTGACCTCAGTCCGTGTGACTTTTTCCTTTTTCCTAAACTGAAAATGTCCTCAAAGGACGTCATTTCGGGACTTTAGAAAACATCCAAAAGAGTGTAACGGACATGCTGAAGACCATACCGGTTGAAGATTGAGATTGACTCACTCACTCACTCACTCACTGACTCATCACTAATTCTCCAACTTCCCGTGTGGGTGGAAGGCTGAAATTTGGCAGGTTCATTCCTTACAGCTTCCTTACAAAAGTTGGGCAGGTTTTATATCGAAATTCTACGCGTAATGGTCATAACTGGAAGCTGTTTTTCTCCATTTAATGTAATGGAGATGATCTTGAACGCCGTGGGGGCGGAGTTTCGTGTGACATCATCACGCCTCCCACGTAATCACGCAGTACATAGAAAACCAGGAAGACCTCAAAAAAGCGCTGAAGAAAACATGCATTATATAATTGAGAAGGCAGCGAAACAATAAGAAGCGAGCGAGTGACATATACAACCATATTCATGAGTTCTGCTACTTCGGAAACAAAGCACGATGTAAACCTACACTTTAAATTAAGTTCATAGACAGGCTGCCGCTGGCGTTTGTAATTTAGTGCCTGCCCATATAAGGCCGTCTGTCAGCGGCAATCCAATAGCAAACTGCCACTAAATATTCACGGGTGAAGGACTGTGCTTATGGAGAGGAAGATGAGATGGTCAGGGTGGTGTTTGACACAAACTCAGCGAAACTGCGAGAGAAAGTTTTAAGTGCCAGGACTAAGGTAACATTAAATACAGCCATGGACATAGCACGAGATGGCACCAGCACAGCTAGGGAACTTCGATGCATGTACACCGAGCGGCTCACGTGAACTGGCGCGGTGCACAGATAAAAGCAACAGTTCCAAAGAGCGCTGAACAAAAACCAAATTACACAATTGAAAAGGCAGCAAAAAATATGAAGCGTCTGATACATATAAGCATATTCATAAATCCAGAAGTTGATTCTGAAAATAGAGCCTTTAAAAACCGATGGGAGGCTGAGTATATGTTTACTGAACCCGTGTGTCTCATTTGTGGAGCTAATGTGGTTGTAATTACAGAATTTAATCTAAGACGGCACTACGAGACAAAACATCAGGGTAACCTGAATGCAATTCAGAAGATACAGAAAACAGCATAATTAAATAAGAATCTGACACTTCAGCGGACGTTTTAACCCGTGCACAATCACAAAGTGATTTCAAGTGAAGCTGCTTTTATGGGAGACACAAATGCACCAGTTCACCTTGCCCCACTTTCCCTGTTGCCAAGTAATGTTAAACCAAGTCGTCACTACGGTGTTCCCAAATACGCACTTTGCTGATAAACTGAGCGCACTGCGCACTGAGTTTGCACGGCGCTTTGGTGACTTTGAAGAACAAAAAAAGTCCGTCTACATGCGGCTCGAACCTTGTGCATGTTTGGTAGCACATATCTGTGTGAGAAGCTCTTCTCAGTGATAAAGACTAACAAAACAGCACACAGGAGTCGCCTCACTGATGAGCAACCTGCAATCCATCCTGAGAATCTCCACAACACAGAACCTCACAGCAAACAGAAACGAACCTGTGGCCAAAAAAAGATGCCAGGTGTCCAGCTCTAAAATGACATATGAGCAAAGACAACTGAATGATTTGATTTGTTATTGCTGAAAGGAACACATTTTATTTATATTTCCAGGTTTTATTATGCAGCATGTTCATATTTGAATTTGTATAATTTTGACAGGATATATTTTTATGGAGAGCAAAATCTTTTGGGATTTTTAAAATCTAAGTTTATTTTTTATATAAAATTACATAAGAGTAAAGAAATTTGAATGTTTGTTCTTTTAACGTTTACTTTATTTCTAACTTGTATAATTTAGACAGGATATATTTTTATGGAGAGCAAAATATTATAAGTTGTTTAAGGTTTGAGTTGATTTATTCACAAATAATATTCCTGTCTGTTTTTACCATTCCTACCAAAGATATTTCTGTCGACTAAATAAAAATTCCTTCTATTTAAAATTTAAATAGAACTTGAACAAATACGATAGTTCATAATATCCACACAGACTTGCACGTAAGAGCGGGAGTTATCCGTTTTAACAAGCAGCGTATTGCACTGATACGAAATAGCTGTGTGTGTATATATGTAGATATGTATGTATATGTATATATATGTTTATATATGTGTGTGTGTATGTATGTATATATATATATGTATTTGTGTGTATATATGTGTGTGTATGTATATATGTATGTGTGTATGTATTTATGTGTGTGTGTATATGTATGTGTATATATGTAGATATATATATATGTATGTATATATATGTATATGTATATGAGTAATTAACAGCCCTTGACTTTTTTTTGTCTTCTTTTCAAATGTTTTATAAAAACAAATACTTCTTTATAAAAATCCATTTAAGTGGGAATGGGACCAAGATACATACTGAGTAGCTTTTTTCTTTGTCATTTGTACTTTATTGTTAATTGGCAGCTTGTTAAGAATACAAGAAACAATAAAAACAGCACATTTTCCACAGTTTAAGACTCAAAGAAGCAATTAAGGGTCGGTGGTCATAACAACTGAGTTAGCTAAAACAAAGCACAAACATATTGTTTCAGCCATAATTGCTAAAGCAATGTTAAGATGAAGATAATGAAAGATACATCTGCATTGGGATACATCAATGATGTAACCTGGGGTCATTGGGTGTTTCAAGTCTTTAAACATCAGACACCCTCTCCCAGATGGCCCTGCTGAGTTTGATCAGACCCCAGCTTGTATCCCAGCAGAATTCACTCCCAGTAGCATCAAGATCCGCCCTCTTGATCCAAAGCCGCCCTCTTGATCCTGCTGGCTTTCTCTGCGGCTTCAATTGCGAGTCTAATGGCTCTTTTCTTTGCCTTCCCAGTTATGCTCAGAATTGTAAATGCTTTGCAGAGTTAATGCCCTGCAAAGCTCCAATAGCCAACCTCCACAGATTCACACCATGTTCACCAAGCCTGTACTTTGGCACACATCTACAACCTCATGATACTTAGCATGCTTTCTTTCATTGGCCTCATCCATATGCTCTTCCCATGGCACTGTCAACTCTACCATAATCAGTTGCTTGGTGGATTCTGAAAATATAAGCATGTCTGGCCTCAGCTGTGATGATGTTACCAAAGCTGAGAACTTTAGCATTCTGCTCAAGTCCATTCCAGTCATTGGCAGGATTGAGGACACTGGCTTTCAATCCAGCTTGTGAGCAGGGTTTCTATTCTGGCTCTCAGGAAGGCAATTTTCTTAGGCTGATGGTGTCCTTTGGAATTTTGATTGGTTATGCTGTCAGTAATTGCCTGTAGGACCTGCTCATGGTGCTACCAATAGTGCCCGTCTTCAAGGGCATTTGGGCAACTTCTGAAAAGGTGTTCCAAGGATCCTGTTCCAGTGCACTGAGGGCAGGAAGGTGACTGACTCTTACCCCAGACATGGAGGTTTGCTGGACTGGGTACAGTGTTGTAGACAGCTATTACAACATTAATTGGAACAAAACCAGCAGCCACTGTGGTTCTCCAGGACAAACATGAGCATCCAGTGGCAGAGACTGTTATTCTTAACACTAACATCTAGTCAGGCAGTTGAAGACAGAACTGGATGGGAGGTGAATTTATATATGACTAGCAAAATACCAGGCCAGGCGGAAGTAGTGTGTTAAAGAAGCAATGAAAAAGAAAAGGAAACATTTTGAAAATAACGTAACATGATTGTCAATGTAATTGTTTTGTCACTGTTGTGAGTGATGAGTGTTGTTGTCATATATATATATATATATATATATATATATATATATACTGTATATATATATATATATTTACACACACACATATATATATATATATACATATCTATACATATACACATATATACATACATATATATCTACATATATACACACACATACATACATACACACACATATATACACACAAATACATATTTAAATATATATTGTGAAACCTGGCCCGGACACAGACAGACGGACAGCATGTTTTGCACCCAACACACTTTATTTACACTATTTACAAGTTTAGTGCACTCCGCGCAACCCCAGTGCCTCTGCACCGATTTCCCCAAAGTCCAGGGCCCACAGTTCTGTGCCTTGCTTCCTGGCCGCCTCCTGTCCTCGCTCTCCAGCTCAGTCCGCTTCCTCCCGACTTCCACCAATGACTGGAGGGAGGCGGCCCCTTAAATAATGCCCCGGATGAGCCCCAGGTGTTTCCGTCCTTAGCCACGCCCAAGCGTGGCGGAAGTATCGGCCGTCTTCCTGGCAGCTCTCCGGGTGCCACACAAAGTCTTCCCCCCGGCACTTCCTGGTGTGGCGGAAGTGCCGGGCTCCCGGGATAATTAGGCACCGGGGCGCCGCCTGGCGGTGGCCACGGGTCCCTACAGGGCTGGGCTTCAAAGCCCTGTACCCGAGGCCCCTTGCCTAACCAGGACGGATGCCCCCACTCTATCTGGAGGAGGCACTGCGCCCTCCTCCGGTCCTCCAAGGCGTCCCGGCCGGGCTCCCGCCCGACCGGCAACCGCCGGGATAAACCGGCATCGGGGCGCCGCCTGGCGGTGACCACGGGCCCCTACAGGGAAGGGCTTCCATGCCCTCAACCCGTGGCCCCCAACAGAACCAGGGCGGGCGCCCCTCGCGGTCTGGAGGAGGCACAAGCCCTCCTCACGTCCTCCTGGGCCACAGTGCTAGCGAGGACACGTGGGTCCGAACGGCACAACCCGAAAGGGCAGCACGTCCCCAGCGAGGGTCCTACTATGTCCCCAGGGTCCAACACGGCACCCTGGGACATCTGTCTTCGGCACCCTCGCCGGCGCAAACGTCCCCCTGTGGTCTGCGCCGCTCTCGCCCCCGCTGTTCCCCCCAGCGGGGTCACTGTAGGCCTCCCGGCGTGGAGCACTCCAGCGGGCGCCCCGTTCAAGCGGGCAGGTCCCGTTGACGTCGGCCTCAGCGCTCGTCGGGCTTGGGCCTGTAAAATAAAGGAACAGAGGGCCAGAAGCACAGCCAGGACACTCACCCGGCGCCCGTCGGTCTCCGTATCGACCGTGCTCCTGCCCCCTCCGACGGCCCCCATCTTGCCTGCTGAAGTCCTCCGCCGCAGGTTCCATGCCCGTTCGCTCGTCGGCCTCGGCACCGCTCTCGCAGGCAGCTCGCCCAGCCGCCCAGGGGATCTCCTCTGTCCATCCAGAGGGCGGCCCTTCTCGGACGCGCACAGCAGCGCCTCTCTCTATCGGAGGAACCGGCATTCACCCGCCGGTTCCTCCTTCTTTTCTTGGACGCGCTGACGGTCTGGGTCTGAGCACAGCAAAAGCTCAAATCCAGCCCCGTCTGCGTCCAGGCAGAGCGACAGGAGACAGCTGCAGGCTTGAAGCGCAGGGCGCTAGGACCCAGGGCACTCAGCAGCCCGATCCTACCAGCCCTTGCGTGTTGAGCTCCTCGCCTCGCTAGCTGTCTGCACCGCCGCATCCGCTGTTGGGAGGTCGCCTACTGGGCCGTCGTCCCCTGTCGGTCACGCCATGTTCGGCGAACCCCCACTTGCTCTACGGAACGGCAACACTCACCACTCCGCCGTGTTCTGCCTGCCTCCGGTTCCAGCGCGCGCCGATCCTCCGTCTCACTCGGTGTCTTTCTCGGCGCGACCGCCATCTCCATCAGCTGCTCACACTGGCGGCGAGAACACGTAGCAGCTCCTCTAAGGACGGCTTGGCGGGCGAAGGGACTCCTCCGGCGCGCGCCGAGCCGCTGGTGGAGAGAGAGAGGGCGTCGGTGGGCTTACCTGTCCATCAGCTCCACGCGACGCCTGCCTCCTCTGGGCCAATCCCTCTGGCCCAATCGGGTCTCGGTTTGGCACGAGACTGGCATTCCTTGGGCCCGCCTCTATCCAATCATCGGCGGCACGCAAGACACACCGGCCAATCCCGTGCCTGTCAGCGGGCGGGACATCCGGCCCGCGGCCATCTTGCCTTCCCTGCTCCGAGTGCGGAGACGTGCCTCTTCGCCGCGTTGTGGCTGCGGCGATTCCTTGAGCCGCAGCGGCTCCGTTTCCGCAGCCTTCTTTGCTGCCGCCGTCGCCGCGCTGCCGACAGCCCGTGGCCCGGCGTGCTCCTGCCACGGGCGCGATCGGTTCGTCCCTCCCTGTAAGAATAGAGGTAAGACCGACCCCGAAGGGCCGATGATTGCAGGGCAGGGCACTTACCTCCCGGATCCCGTCATGCGAGGCCCCGCCTCGGTGTGGCCTTCTGTGCTGCCACGCCGGCCTGGCTGTCCGTCTCGACAGCGCGACTGGAGCCCGCTGCGCTCCGGCGATGTCGGGTTCTCCTCCGCACTTTCGGGAAAGCCATTCCGCTGTCGGGCGGTTTCTGGGTGAAAGCGCTCCGCGGTACGGGCGCTCCAGCGGCCAGTGTGTGGGTCGCTGCTGCGCGGGCCGTTCACAGAATATTTTTGATTTAATAACACAGGTCCCCGCCTTGAACCAGGCGGAGCATCCTGCCGGCTACGCCACTGTGAAACCTGGCCCGGACACAGACAGACGGACAGCATGTTTTGCACCCAACACACTTTATTTACACTATTTACAAGTTTAGTGCACTCACGCAACCCCAGTGCCTCTGCACCGATTTCCCCAAAGTCCAGGGCCCACAGTTCTGTGCCTTGCTTCCTGGCCGCCTCCTGTCCTCGCTCTCCAGCTCAGTCCGCTTCCTCCCGACTTCCACCAATGACTGGAGGGAGGCGGCCCCTTAAATAATGCCCCGGATGAGCCCCAGGTGTTTCCGTCCTTAGCCACGCCAAGCGTGGCGGAAGTATCGGCCGTCTTCCTGGCAGCTCTCCGGGTGCCACACAAAGTCTTCCCCCCGGCACTTCCTGGTGTGGCGGAAGTGCCGGGCTCCCGGGATAATTAGGCACCGGGCGCCGCCTGGCGGTGGCCACGGGTCCCCAGGGCTGGGCTTCAAAGCCCTGTACCCGAGGCCTGCCTAACCAGGACGGACCCCCACTCTGTCTGGAGGAGGCACTCGCCCTCCTCCGGTCCTCAAGCGTCCGGCGGGCTCCCGCCCGACCGGCAACGCCGGGATAAACCGGCATCGGCGCCGCCTGGCGGTGACCACGGGCCCCTACAGGGAAGGGCTTCCATGCCCTCAACCCGTGGCCCCAACAGAACCAGGGCGGGCGCCCCTCGCGGTCTGGAGGAGGCACAAGCCCTCCTCACGTCCTCCTGGGCGTCCCGGCCGGGCTCCAGCCCCGGCCGGGGGCCACAATATACATACATACACACACACATATATAAACATATATATACATATACATACATATCTACATATATACACACACACAGCTATTTCGTATCAGTGCAATACGCTGCTTGTTAAAACCAGGCCCGTCGCGACAAGGCAGGCAAACCAAGCAATTGCTTGGGGCCCCGAGCTGGCCTGGGGCCCCAAGACAACGACTGGTTAAGAATAAAATGCAGCGACAAACTGTGTGAGCGCCCCATTGATAGTGAATGCAGTAAAGTGCAGTGACACTGTTATCGGGATCCCCCTCAAGGGGGCCCCCCTCGCTGACAGCAGCCAGCCAACCACGCGATCTCTGCTGCCGGCAAAATACAAAACTTCCTCGGCAGTCATGAAGTGGAATTATGCTTCAGGAAGCCAAAAAAGAAAGAAGAGAAAGGAAGAGGAGGATAAGAAAAACAAGACAGTGGTAAGTGATAAATTACACACATAAAATAGCTCTACTTGTCTTGTACAAATGGTGCAATTTTGCAGCAGGTAGGCTAGCAGAAATATGTTTATGTATCATACATAAATGACATGACATTGCTATAGCTTTGTAATAGGTTTTGATGAAAGTGGCATAGCATGCTATACTAACTATTCCACTGTGATAATCTATTTAGGAAAACCACACAATAAATTCTGTGCATCAAACATTAGCTTGGGATGTTTTTAAGCATTGGTAGTCGACTCACAGCACTACTAATAATTAGTAAACATTTAATTATAATTTCATTGTTTGTTAACAGTAAAAGTTTATTTATATAGCACATTTCATACACAATGGCAATTCAAAGTGCTTTACATAGAAGAAATTAAAATAATAAAAAGAAATAAGAATAATTAAAACAGTTTAGAAAAATAAAATAAAATACAGTACAGTCGGACGAACAGCTGCACAGTGCTCATTCAGTAAATGCATAGCTAAAGACTAAAGATTAATTAACTGTCAATTTACCTTCTATTAATGATTGTTTATTTGTACAGTGGTGTTTTTTGCAAATGTTCAATTGTTGAAAATGTTCAAATTTTATGCACTTTATATGCAACAGCAGTATTTGCACTGTAAACATTTTTTTATTTATATAAAGTGTGAGTGAATTTAAACTGTATGGCTATGCTGTGGTTCCTTTGCGTGCGTGCGTGCGTCGGGGGGCCTCCATGTCCATTTTGCTTGGGGCCCCAAATTCCTTCAAACGGCCCTGGTTAAAACGGATGACTCCCGCTCTTACGTGCAAGTCTGCGTGGATATTATGAACTATCGTATTTGTTCAAGTTCTATTTAAATTTTAAATAGAAGGAATTTTTATTTAGTCGACAGAAATATCTTTGGTAGGAATGGTAAAACAGACAGGAATATTATTCTGAATAAATCAACTCAAACCTTAAACAACTTATAATATTTTGCTCTCCATAAAAATATATCCTGTCTAAATTATACAAGTTAGAAATAAAGTAAACGTTAAAAGAACAAACATTCAAATTTCTTTACTCTTATGTAATTTTATATAAAAATAAACTTAGATTTTAAATATCCCAAAAGATTTTGCTCTCCATAAAAATATATCCTGTCAAAATTATACAAATTCAAATATGAACATGCTGCATAACAAAACCTGGAAATATAAATAAAATGTGTTCCTTTCAGCAATAACAAATCAAATCATTCAGTTGTCTTTGCTCATATGTCATTTTAGAGCTGGACGCCTGGCATCTTTTTGGCACAGGTTCGTTTCTGTTTGGTGTGAGGTTCTGTGTTGTGGAGATTCTCAGGATGGATTGCAGGTGCTCATCAGTGAGGCGACTCCTGTGTGCTGTTTTGTTAGTCTTTATCACTGAGAAGAGCTTCTCACACAGATATGTGCTACCAAACATGCACAAGGTTCGAGCCGCATGTAGACGGACTTTTTTTGTTCTTCAAAGTCACCAAAGCGCCGTGCAAACTCAGTGCGCAGTGCGCTCAGTTTATCAGCAAAGTGTGTATTTGGGAACACCGTAGTGACGACTTGGTTTAACATTACTTGGCAACAGGGAAAGTGGGGCAAAGTGCACTGGTGCATTTGTGTCTCCCATAAAAGCAGCTTCACTTGAAATCACTTTGTGATTGTGCACGGGTAAAACGTCCGCTGAAGTGTCAGATTCTTATTTAATTCTTCTGCTTTCTGTATCTTCTGCATTGCATTCAGGTTACCCTGATGTTTTGTCTCATAGTGCCGTCTTAGATTAAATTCTGTAATTACAGCCACATTAGCTCCACAAATGAGACACACGGGTTCAGTAAACATATACTCAGCCTCCCATCGGTTTTTAAAGGCTCTATTTTCAGAATCAACTTTTCTCTTCAGCATCGTGTGAGCTAGCTTCGCAATAACTTGCAGCATCATAAGGTAGACTTGATTAACGCGGTAAGTGTTCGGCAAGGCAGCTGAAGCGCTGCATTATGGGATCTGTAGTTTATTGTGTTACCAGCGCTTCATATACCGGGCTTTAATAACAATAATACAGTATATAAAATGATCTCGGGCGGATATAATTACACGCCGGGCGGATGTGGCCCTGCCCTTGAGTTTGACACATATTGACTAAATAGAACTTGAAAAGATATATTTTTTCAAATGTGATTGCGCAATTCAGATAGAGTTGACGCGCACTATGCATGCCTCAATAAGTCATCCTCCCCTCGCTCTTACTTTTTTACCGTTCATCTAATGAATACACTGAGTATGGCTTTACCAAAACAATCATTGATGGCGAATAAAGTATCCATTATTCGAGTATGTAGATCGGGATATATATATATATATATATATATACATATATATATACCCGCGTATCGCAGAAGTAGTGTGTTAAAAAAGCTAGAAAAGAAAAGGGAACATTTTAAAAATAACGTAACATGACTGTCAATATACAGTATTTGTTTTGTGAGTGTTACTGAGTGTTGCTGTCATCAAGGATTTGATTATCATTATTTCTTTCAATCAGGTTCGTATTTGTAGGATGTGTTGTGTTCAAGTTACATTCCGTGTTTGTCAATCGTTGTAAAGATGACAGGTTTCATTCATCGATTCGTTTCTTACTGCATCAATAAACAGCTCGTCTTCTTCTTTATCTGAGACCTGACACACTGCATGCACGGGTTTTTACACTGTCTTCCTTTAGCGGGACATTGACTTTTCCAACGTGTGCTTTGTTTCCGCAGTAGTTGGATTTATGAATATGCTTGTATGTATCAGGCGCTTCATATTTTTGCTGCCTTTTCAATTGTGTAATTCGGTTTTGTTCAGCTCTTTGGAACTGTTGCTTTTATCTGTGCACTGCGTCAGTTCACGTGAGCCGCTCGGTGTACATGCATTGAAGGTTCCCAGCTGTGCTGGTGCCATCTCGTGCTATGTCCATGGCTGTATTTAATGTTACCTTAGTCCTGGCACTTAAAACTTTCTCTCGCAGTTTCGCTGAGTTTGTACCAAACACCACCCTGACCATCTCATCTTCCTCTCTATAAGCACAGTCCTTCACCCGTGAATATTTAGTGGCAGTTTGCTATTGGATTGCCGCTGACGGACGGCCTTATATGGGCAGGCACTAAATTACAAACGCCAGCGGCAGCCTGTCTATGAACTTAATTTAAAGTGTAGGTTTACATCGTGCTTTGTTTCCGAAGTAGCAGAACTCATGAATATGGTTGTATATGTCACTTTCGCCGCTTCTTATTGTTTCGCTGCCTTCTCAATTATATAATGCATGTTTTCTTCAGCGCTTTTTTGAGGTCTTCCTGGTTTTCTATGTACTGCGTGATTACGTGGGAGGCGTGATGATGTCACACGAAACTCCGCCCCCACGGCGTTGAAGCTCATCTCCATTACAGTAAATGGAGAAAAACTGCTTCCAGTTATGACCATTACGCGTAGAATTTCGATATAAAACCTGCCCAACTTTTGTAAGGAAGCTGTAAGGAATGAACCTGCCAAATTTCAGCCTTCCACCCACACGGGAAGTTGGAGAATTAGTGATGAGTCAGTGAGTGAGTGAATCAGTGAGTGAGTGAGTGAGTGAGTGAGGGCTTTGCCTTTTATTAGTATAGATTCTCAAGTAATGAAAGCAGATATTTGGAATACAGATGCAAGTGCACAAGATGTTCAGAGATGTGTCTTAAATCAAGTGATCTTAAACACCCTGATATCGAGTTCATCTTTTTTATAATAAATAATACTAGCCAACCCACGGCATACCATACGCCGCATAATCAGGCCTGTTTTTTAATGATTTTTAAGCACAGGGAGTTAATTAACATTTGAAAAATTGGTAATGTAATAAATCAGCAAGAAAAGCAACATTGTAACAATGCACGGAACGAACCAACACACAGTGTCGTAACTGAAAACTGGCAGACCGCCATCGCTCATGTGCCCACCTCCAACTCGTCACTTGAGTCGTTGTCATCTTTGCACAGTCCAGATGCACCTGTGACTCACGTAGACTGTCAGAGGGGGGCATTTTTTGTACAATAAGTCATTCCATTTCTCTCTTAGAAAAAGAAACATGTCAATATTACATTTAAAACCTAGCAGATGAACAGGCAATAGGCACCATTTTGAAGGTTTTGGCAGGTTCAGATTACAAACAATACCACGTGTGATAACAGAACTGCTGCTTCCTTGGAGGACCCTGGATAATCCAGTTACTGATTGTGTCAGGATTGTTTGTGTAAGTATTTGCTGTCTTGCAAAGGAGTCGCCGCTTTGAAGTCTGGCCTTGGAGGATGTCTGTATTTACCTGACTTGGAAATATTGGTTTCTATTCAGCATATCTGTACTTATTCATGATTGGTAACAATTCCTTTTTTTAACTTGTGTTTTTATTAATTGTTAAACCCAGGAAATACAGATGTACCATTGTTTAATCTGATTGTCCAGGAACTGAAGTAGATAAAAACTCCTGGCAGCAGAAGGCAGGGGGGACAGTCCACAGAAAATGCTGCCAAGGTACTCGGACAAAGCACAGGGGCTTGCAGGCAGACAAAGGTACCTGGCTGGCACGACGTGAGGCACAAGGACGGCAACACTTCCAGGGAGGAAGTGGACAGTTCCACAAAGAGACGCCGGATGTGGGTTCAGCGAGAGAGGGAATCCGCATGAAAGGACCAAGTGAAGCTGACAGACGAGAAATGAGGCGTGCCTAGGTCCCAGCCACACAAAGAGCCCAGAGTGAAAGAAAAAGGAACAATGAAGAGACGCTGACAGGGATTCAACAATTTGACACAACTTCTGTAGGGGAACGAGTGTCCAGGAAACAGAGTGCATCCGTGGACTGTTGAACAATTAAGTGTTGGCGTAACACAGAGAACAAACTGGACTCTGCACCACTAAAGGTTGTATCCTCCAATTCTGTTTTTGATGGACTGTTAGAGTGTGGATTGTGTGTTTTCCTTTTAGAAAAAGGAAATTCATTCTTGATATTGTTAGATTTTGTTTATGTTCATTTATCTTTTTCATGTACTTATTATTGTCTAGTGTAATAGAAGTTACTGTTGCTTTTTCTGATATTACTGTTGTGTCTTTCATTGTGTGTTTACTCACCGCCCAATTTAAAGAACACTGTGTGCTATTATTGGTAAATTTCAGGAGTTCCCAGTCTCTTAATAAACTGGGTGGCGTAGTCGGATATTTAAATGGTGTCTAATTTAGATTACCTGTAAGTGTGACCTGACACCTGTCACAGACTTTCCGTGTTCCTGCAGGAGCATCTAAGAAGACGCATGTTTGTCGCGGATGCAAATTGTTGTATGTAGCGTGTAAAACAGTTTGCTATGGTGCACGCAGTCGTGTGTCGTAACCAAAAACTCGTTTTTTAAACACTGCTTACTTCTTGGAGTTAGTGGGCGTGACTCCTTCCTGCGTGCGCCATAGGTGCCTTACTTGTCGGCGGCTTAGTGAATCCACGCCCCTTCCAGCGTGCTTTCCATGGGTGTCTTGCCTTAGTGAATTATATATATAGATATCAGAAATTAATTCCAGTTTAAGGTCAGATTGTGAGTCTGATCTTTTCATAACTGCATTTTCCAAAACACTACTTTGGATTTCTGTACTGTTATGTGTAGTCTATTGTCCTGTTTGTGTCTTTTACTGAAATGTTTTAAAGATAACAAGCCACTCATTGTAATACAAAAAGACATTTGTGGTAAAGAAATAGCTGGTAGAGGAAAAAATGTTCTTTTTATGAATATTCTTTTCTTTAGCGCCCATACATTAATTACTATTTCTGGGGGCTCTCTTTAAGCTTATATGACACCCTGTCCCCTGATGGTCACTTAAAAACATTAAGAGGGCATCTCCACTTATAAATGAAGGTTTCTCTTTTACCATACAGGCTTCGCTATGCCTGGTTTATGCCTGCATTACTTTTCCAACGGATGCCCCTTTTGTCTGTAGTACCTCCTTGTCAGACCAGCACCCTGTCACTTAGCTTACCTGAAAATCAGTCCCTTGATCTCTCTTATAAGAGCTCTTCTGAGATGTTTACACTAGCCCCACGAAAGTATACTCATGGCTGCCATTAATGTTCAGATATGCTGTGGTAATCAAATGCTCTGCCTAAATTAATAGACCCACACTTTGACAAGAAATCACTTACTGCATCATTATATGATATTTCATATCATTAATATGAAATTTTTATCAGGTCCTTCTCCTGTCATCAGCAACAACTACTGTACATGGAACTAGAATTCATTAGACCAGGCAATGCTTTTACAAATAATCCTGGGTACAAGGTTTGTGTTCCTCAACTCCATTGTAACCACAAATTAATTTTTGGTGACGGGAATGTAAATCAGTTGAGTTGTCCCCATTTGTGACTAGTTATGATCAACTGTGAGATCCAGCACCACAGTTCTACTGAAATGTTAGTTGACCCCATGTAACTATTGATCTGTTCTGCAAGTTTTTTCATTTCCCATCAGCCCCTTTCAACAACAGTTGTTTTTTCAGGCAATTCTCAATACAGTTGTGACATTATTGTGCGTAAAAACCCAGTGGGATCTGATGTTCCTAATACCTTCTTGACAGTGTCTGGCACCCACTATCATGTTGTAGTGTTGTTCTGAACTACACTCACATAATATTCACTGATATCTACATATTGTGATGGATGGCCGGCCATTTATCCCGGCCAATACCCCCAAGCCGCCAGGTGGAGCCCTCCTTGCAGCGTGGAGGTCCCCAGAAGACCAGCAGGGCATCATGGACATTGGAGTTTTATGCAAAGCCCTGCTGGATGCCGTGGGGCCACAGGAGGAGCTGCAGGGAGGACCGAGGGCTTCTTAGTGCCCTATGACCGGAGGTTAAATCGCAGGAAGAGCGACGGACTTCCGGGCTGAAGAAAGAGACTATTTACCCTGACCCGGAAGGAATAAGGACTTGTGGACTATTGGGCAGAAACACTTCTGGGTCAGGAGGTATAAAAGGACTATGGGAACTCCCAGACAACGAGCTGAGCTGGGTGGAAGGGTGGCAACGCGTCTGGGAGCTGGAGGATTGGTTTATTGTGGTTTATTGTGAGTTTAATGAGAATTGTGGTGGAGAGTGTGCTTTGTGCACTGTGGCGACAAAATAAAGTCAACTTGAGGACTTTTACCTGGTGTCTGGAGTCATGGACAGGGGTTCAAGGGAGCGAGAGCGCCCCCTATCGTTCACAATATTTACTTTAAGTTTGTATATACACCTAGAAAACTGAGGAGTATTTAATAAAGTGGTCAAAAAGAATATGAAAAATCATTAGCATTAGTTAGGCTCATGAACTTATTTCATGTTAAGCATATTTGCACATGAAGCTTGGTTTTTAAGGTTTATGATATAAGTTCCTGTACTATCTGCAAAAAGAAGTCAGTTCAGAAAACAGGAGTGAGACACAGAAAAAAGAGCTGAGTCAAGGTAAAACAAGGATCAAAATCAAACGTCAAAAAGAGAGAATGTCAGACCCAAATCGTAAACCAAAAAATCAGAGTCGAGCGAGAGGCAGAGCTTTGTTTCATTAACCAATAATCAAAATAACAAGTGATGTGAGTCACTAGGTTTAGTCCAGATATAAAATGGCTATCAAGGTGACCTTTTAACCCCTCACCAATTACCCCAATGTTATGACCCCAGAGGCCACGCCTCTCGCAACCAGCACCTGAATCATAATGACTTAAATCGCAAAATGGGCACCTCCATAATTTGAACAAAATGGTGTTCAAAGATTCATTAAGTAAAATTCCATTTTTAACAAGGGATACAATCAAGAAAATAACCACAGAATTAAATTCCAATTGCATAACCTCAAGAAATGCCACGTAGATGATTCTTATAGCCTCGAAAAAGCCTGGAAAAAATTCCAAAGAAACTCTTTTCATAGCAGTTTTATATTAAATTATATATACTGAGGTTAAAGATGATCAGACATTATGTTATTGTTATGACTTAGGGGTTTTGCAAGGGGTATGATACATTTGTGCATATACAGTACTTTGCATGTTTGATTTTATATTGAGAGTGTTATTATTTTTATCATTGCATTTTGTTTAGTTTTACACCTCCATTTTGTACAGTAATTTTGTTGATCATACCAATGTCTTATTGTTGACTCTTGATGGAAAAAAGGTTTAAAAAATGATGCCACACAGTAAAAGATTGTTACTATTGTGGAAAATGTTTTGTGCCATTAGCTAACATCAAGATTAGAGAATCCAGAATTTGCATGTATTTTTGACAAAGAATCAAGGTTGTAGAATTTTTCTTTGTCAATTTGGTTATCTTGACATTTTGGTTATGATTTCTCCAGATTTTGTCCTCTCATTTTCCTTTGTTCTTGCCTTTTTCCAGTTACTAAGTCAAGGAGCATCCCATGCCACCAACTGATGAAGAAAGTGCTGAAAGGGTATGATTTATGAGACAGAACACTTTCCTGCCAACAGAACCACTACAAAGTAAGCAACGAAAATAAGACATAAAAAAGGCATAGGGACAATACTTGAGTGTCCCAAGTATGCCACAAATTCTGGATATGTGCATTGCAGCAGCCGTATTCTGAGTCACTGATCTTGAAACATTCACATAGGTCATACTGTATACAAATTGTGTTGCTCAGAGTACACACCAGAGTAAACGAAACAGTTATCTTCAGTACAAGCCCTTGTTCACTGGAGGCCAAATAATAAGAATTGATTTTAAAGGAACCACCCTGCTTGCCTCATCAACCAGTCATTTTAGGGTTAACTTCAGAGCCAGTAGTGTATGTTAAACAGTTCACAAAGAAAGGGAAAAAAATTCTTTGTTATTTTCTGTCATCTGGATTGCATCACAATTGTTCAGAAAAACTCAGCATTAGTTGATATTTTCATATATAATCTCAAATTAGTTTTTCTCGGTGTGTTAAAACTTTGCGTGGATATGAGCCTGAAAATATGATAGTGACAAAAAAAGAAAAATGGAAACACAAAAAAAAACAGTTTTATAAAACCTGGCATAAGCACTTTTCTATACTACAGTGGAATGCAAAAGTTTGGGCAACCTTGTTAATAGTCATTATTTTCCTGTATAAATCGTTGGTTGTTACGATAAAAAATGTCAGTTAAATATATCATATAGGAGACACACACAGTGATATTTGAGAAGTGAAATGAAGTTTATTGGATTTACAGAAAGTGTGCAATAATTGTTCAAACAAAATCAGGCAGGTGCATAAATTTGGGCACCGTTGTTATTTTATTGATTCCAAAACTTTTAGAACTAATTATTGGAACTCAAATTGGCTTGGTAAGCTCAGTGACCCTGACCTACATATACAGGTGAATCCTATAATGAGAAAGAGTATTTAAGGGGGTCAATTGTAAGTTTCCCTCCTCCTTTAATTTTCTCTGAAGAGTAGCAACATGGTGGTCACAAAACAACTCCCAAATGACCTGAAGACAAAGACTGTTCACCATCATGGTTTAGGGGAAGGATACAGAAAGCTGTCCCAGAGATTTAAGCTGTCTGTTTCCACAGTTAGGAACATATTGTGGAAATGGAAGACCACAGGCTCAGTTCAAGTTAAGGCTCGAAGTGGCAGACCAAGAAAGATTTCGGATAGACAGAAGCGACGAATGGTGAGAACAGTCAGAGTCAACCCACAGACCAGCACCAAAGACCTACAACATCATCTTGCAGCAGATGGAGTCACTGTGCATCGTTCAACCATTCGGCGCACTTTACACAAGGAGATGCTGTATGCGAGAGTGATGCAGAGGAAGCCTTTTCTGCGCCCAGAGCACAAACAGAGCCGCTTGAGGTATGCTCAAGCACATTTGAACAAGCCAGCTTCATTTTGGAATAAGGTGCTGTGGACTGATGAAACTAAAATTGAGTTATTTGGGCATAACAAGGGGCGTTATATGCATGGAGGAAAAAGAACACAGCATTCCAAGAAAAACACCTGCTACCTACAGTAAAATATGGTGGTGGTTCCATCATGCTGTGGGGCTGTGTGGCCAGTGCAGGGACTGGGAATCTTGTCAAAGTTGAGGGACGCATGGATTCCACTCAGTATCAGCAGATTCTGGAGACCAATGTCCAGGAATCAGTGACAAAGCTGAAGCTGTGCCGGGACTGGATCTTTCAACAAGACAACGACCCGAAACACTGCTCAAAATCCAAGGCATTCATGCAGAGGAACAAGTACAACGTTCTTGAATGGCCATCTCAGTCCCCAGACCTGAATATAATTGAAAATCTGTGGTGTGAGTTAAAGAGAACAGTCCATGCTCGGAAGCCATCAAACCTGAATGAGCTAGAGATGTTTTGTAAAGAGGAATGGTCCAAAATACCTTCAACCACAATCCAGACTCTCATTGGAACCTACAGGAAGCGTTTAGAGGCTGTAATTTCTGCAAAAGGCGGATCTACTAAATATTGATTTCATTTCTTTTTTGTGGTGCCCAAATTTATGCACCTGCCTGATTTTGTTTAAACAATTATTGCACACTTTCTGTAAATCCAGTAAACTTCATTTCACTTCTCAAATATCACTTGTGTGTGTCTCCTATATGATATATTTAACTGACATTTTTTATCGTAACAACTAACGATTTATACAGGAAAATAATGACTATTAACAAGGTTGCCCAAACTTTTGCATCCCACTGTATTTACATTTATACAGTATATCTCAATCATCTTGTAAACATGCGCATGTAAAAGCACCTCCAGCTTCACCCAGTTGCCACCCTGAAACAACCACACATGGTCTATGCTAATCAACTTTATACATGTGCAATACAATACAATAATGGTTGGTAGAGCATCATTCCAGCTGATACATTGTGCTGAGTTCCCCAGTTGAGTGTGCCAAAGGATTACACAGCATTGTAGCGCCTCTACTGTGCACCGCTGGAGATCATAAATGAATAAAGTGCCAGCATTTGAGTGGGTTCCCATTATCACCTGACACATGCGATATTATTGTTGTCGCAATGAATAGTATTGGCCATATGAAAAATTGACCTTTCAGCCAGTTACTTTACCAACAAGTCAGCCACCCTGTGCAGCACCACCAGTATACCATCTGCCAATGCTACTTTACCTCAGAATAAACGAATCAGGGGTTGACTGAGGCCACCAAGCCACAACATTTGTCAGACTTGTGCAATAAAGGAATTTAAATGCTTACAGTTATAAAAAGCAGCTTCATTCTCATTAAAATTGCCTTTTTGTGTCAGCAAAAAATTGTTTAAGTTTTATGTAAATATACCTACATTATTCAAAAACTAGATGTAGTGCCTCTTCAGTCACCTAAAGGTTTCTAGTACAGTGGGCTTGATGGACTGACACTTTGTTGAGATATTCCTACCTGAGCAGTGATAACAGACAGGCTATATAAACAAATGAACACCCAAAACAGTTCTTCAGTGCAAATACACAGAATTAGCCTTTTTAAAAGGGAACGAAAACTGTGTCTACATCATATTCATCACTTTTGAGGTTTATTATGTTTGTCACATCAACACACATTTTAATAATGGCTCAGTGATATAAATTATTATACACATGGGTCATCATTTAGCTGGTTCCACTGACTGCATTATTAATGAATTATGAACAAGTTCTTAATCTGTTACAGTGCACACCTTCATTAGAACTTTCTGTCTCTCATATCTAACAAAACTACCACCCACTCCCAGGATAACCTTGTATCAGATTAGCATAGTAACACCCCGACTAATATCATCTGCAACTACAGAAGGTTAACATGGCTTACTTTAAGACTGTCCAGGATACTACAGGCCGCATTACCCTTCTTTATCGTGGATGTCATTATTTCTCAGTTTCTCCAAAATGTCACGTTTGCATGTGTCAGAGGTGCCATAAATAGATACATATTCTCCCATCAAGTTTTCTTGTCTAAATCCTGATGTTTGAGTGGAAAACTGCATATGCACATTTTAAGCATCTTTTTGTGCGTAAGTACATTTTATAAATCTGACCCCAGGTGACTAAGCAATACCACAGTGACTCAGTAGTAGCTTTCTCCTTCTTTATGTGGCTTAAAAAGATCACTCCTTCAAGGGGTAAGAACTATGATTGGATCCTTTTCAGAAATTCTTATGCAAACTTATTATTTTTTCTGCATTTTTCGCGAAGCTGATTTAACACCACTTTGTTAGAATTTTTTCTTGGATGATTGTGATTCAGTTGTTTTGACAAATGTGAAGCAATTTTATATATCCTTAAATAGCAGTCGTGTTATGGCATCTGGACTTTCCGTAAAAGGGGAAAAAAGTCTCACTAAATGGATACTATTAAAGAGAATTCAGGTATTTGAAAATGGCTTTCATGTTTGACTGCATTTTTGATTCTGTATGGGCTTTAGCGATCTGGTTCTTCTGACTCACATTGCTGAATCTAATTAACCTCCTTAGCATTACATTTTTTCTCCAAAAAAAAAAACGTAAAAAGCATTGCATTTTTTGTTTGAAAAATGACATTTTTATTAAATCTGAATCTTTCTACTGTAAAATCTGCAAAGCACTAAAAGTACAAACTCAAAAGTGTAAAAATTATAATAATGATACGAATAATAATAATAATAATAAAAATAATCTCTCCATTATAAAAGAAATCCTGGAGAGAAACAGTCGGGCGACGATATTTGATCTTCACATTAAGATCACGGAAGACACTTAAAAGACCCACGAGACTAGAGAGATTGGCCACGGAGCATCTTGCGGGGACCTTAAACATGAGATTCTTGCAAGACACGCCATACTACACAAATAAATAATAGCAAGGGCAGCCAGCAAACACACTCAGTCGTATTTTGGCTTTGAACACACGCAGATCCAGGGCTCTCAGCACATATAAAGAGTATAAGGAGAATATGTTATAAATGAAAAGCAGATGACTAAGCGAAGAAGAAAGCAGCGTGGAGAAAAGAGATGCAAAAGCATTGGAGAGACAAAAAAGAAAAAGAATAATCTAGGTGCAAATTCAGAAAATAAGGAAAGTAATTATCAGCCCGGAACAAGTGGAACTGAAAAAAAAGCACGTCCAATTGGGATGTTTGTGCTATACACATGCAAAGCAGGTTAGAGATTATGAAAGTAATGATACTGTAAGTAATTATCAGCCTGGAACAAGTGGAATTGAAAAAAAAAGCATGTCCAATCCGGACGTTGGCACTATATACATGCAGAGCAGGTTAGAGATTATGAAAGCAGTGAAATTCGAAAGGCTCAAAAAAAAATGTAGAGAAAGTTAAAGAATATGAAAGTAGGAAAATTAGAAAGTAAAAAAAAAGAAAGTAAAGATCGCAGGAGTGCAAACAAATGGAAATTATTACTCAAAAAAGGGAAAATAATCACCATGGACCAGGTGTCATTAAAAAAAAAGCAGGACAAAGCGAGGTCAGAAATAAAAGACAGAGGAGAAAACAAAGTAAAACGTCATAAAAAGGTTAAAAAACTAGGGGGCAATCACATGCAGAGCAGGTTAGAGATAATGAAAACTGGAATTCAAAAGACTCAAAAAAAAAACATAGGCACGAAACACATGTAGAGCAAGATACAGAATATGAAAGCAGAAAAAGATGGCAGTGTCAAAAAAAAAAGAAAGTAAACATCGCATTAGCGCAAAGAAACAGAAATTATTACTGGGAGAAATAATGAAAAGGCAAAAAGAGATCAAATATATGGACATAGGTGATATGTCAGAAGTACTGTATTTAAATATTGTAAATCTTTGAAGTTTAAGTCAAGAGAATTTCAAAAACTGAGTTTACCTCACATGCATTTATTGGTTACTTTGCAAGAAAAATGTTTAACTGCTGATGATGTACATCGTTTTGTCTGTGCAGAAATTCCAAAAAAAAAAAAGATATCCTGAATTATAGTACAAAGTCATTATACACATGTCTCACTGACCTCATTAAAAAGATTCAGCATGATTCCAAATATTGTTTTTACAGAGTTTCTGAAATAAAAGTGAAACTAATGAAACGGCAACCATTCAAAAAAAAAAAATCTAAAAAGTGTTTATCCAGAAAAACAAAAATGGGGGTTGGTGAGCAAAGCGAGCAGGGGGCAAAGCCCCCTAGTAATAATAATAATTATGATGCTAATACCATATACACTCAAAATATGTCTTTTGTGTGGTATATCTTTGAATGCAAAAACTGCTTTTGTATATGGTTATTTAGCTGACACTGTTCAGCATAATGTTTCATCTCAACAATTATTTCGATTATGTCATCATCAAGAAATAACTTCAAGTAAGTAAGTGGATCTTGGTGGTCAACATTCGTGCCCCACAAAATCAAAACGAGGTGGTGCTAGTTTATTTGAAGTAGGGTCGACAGAACCCCAAATGCGAACATCACTTTTGAATTTATCAGAATCATTTTCGGTTTCACTGTCCGTTTCAATTTCACTGAGGCTAAGAGATGATGCATGTACACTGTTGCCGAGGTAACACTTAGGCCTGACACACCTACAGTACTGTTAGCACTTTTACATCCTGAGTAATCTTCGAGTCTAACACTTCAGCAAGACATGTCAATACAGTTGCCCAAGTGACACTCGGGACTAACGCTTTTAACACTGTTTTCACAGCTCTCGGGATGAATTCTAAGGAGGTTAATCTGATGATTATTTACTGATTACCTTTTAAGTTAGTTTGCATTTCTAGCACTCCTAATTCAAATCGCAACACAAGACAGTTGATGCTATCACCCATTAAACTTCCTATTTTATTATAGCCAGTGAAAGCTATTCAAATGTTAAACATGACTTTTTCATGTTTCAGAATTGCTTTTCATTTCTAGCTCTGTTTCCAATGTAGTTTAAAAAGTTAACATTTGCAATATGTTGTGATTGACACCTGGCAACTCAACCCAGCTGGGACTCCCCGAAAAGGAAAAGATGGGGGAAGGCAGCAACTTTTGGACACTGCCTTTCCCCAAGATGCTAGGTGGCAGCTCCCCTGGAGTATAGCGCTGTCCCGGATTCCCACAGTGCATCCTGGGACTTGGAGTTCCATTTCACAGCCCTGTTGGGTGCCGTGAGTGCTGCCAGGGGAAGCTGTCGAAGGATGGGGGGATTGGGGGTAGTCATACTTTCCCTATAGCCAGAAGTACTAATGGAGCACATGGACAGGAGCCCCAAAGTACTTCCAGACTGACTAAAGAATTTGAGTTTTCAATCTGACCCAGAAGTGCTGGCAAGTCACGTGGAAGGAAGAACAGAAACACTTCCAGGTCAGGCACTGTATAAAGGACTGCTGAAGACCAAGCTGGTGAGGCGTGGAGTAGAAGAATATTGTGCTTTATTGCTGAACTTATTGTGGTCATGGTGCTTTGGGGGCACTGTGTGGGAAGAAGAAATAATAAAATACTTCTTGGTCCTTTTAACCTGTGTCCAGAACGTCTGTCTGTTGGGTCTAAAAGGGGCAATAGTGCCACCTAGCGCCCATCCTTTTACAATGTCTTTATCTTTTAAGATCATGTGGTCTGGTTTTTCTCTAAGCCTTATTGCAAATTATCTACTGGGGAACAGTGTGTTCATAATCTGCTTTTTAGGAGCACATGCAAGAATACAATAGTGTTTTTACCATGTGTATACTCATTCTCATGACATAACTGCATCATTCAATGAGAGTGCTCGTCCAAACTGTAAATATGGAGTTCAGGACAAAACTTAGTACAATTTTGTTTTTTTTCCATTTCATGTACATTCTGAGTTATTTTTTTATATTTAAGCAGACTTGTGCATTTCTGTGTTTCCTCCTTCTAGGACGACCATACAGATTTCACACATTCAGTAATTGGACCAGGGCTCAAACCTAATGATCTGGAGCTGTAAGGCAGCCACTGCCTTGCAGTTCCTTAATAAGATGCTCCCAAAATAAGTATCAATTTTTATGATTAGTTCTTAAGGCAGTATACTAAATCATAATTTAGTACTACCTTGCTTATCTAATGTATGTACTAAAAGATTGAAATTTCAAGTTTGCCCACTTACACTCAATCAGAGTTCAAGATACTATGTTATTTGAAAATGTTGTTATCTGTTTGGAAAGGTATCAGAATTTGAATTGAATGAATATTATTAGATTAATGAATAAAATAAACATATGCTGCAAAAAAGAAACCTCTGACATCTGAGCTTCATCTACCAGTGGCTCGGAAAATTGCAATACATAAATATCCTGATTGGGAGACACCGTCAGCACAAGGATAAATTTGTCAGGGAGTATTGCCTTTTCATAGTAGCCAATGCATGATTTAATACAAATTAAGCCCACATTATTTTTCAGTCTGTATAAACAACAGAAACAGAGCCTCATCCTGTGCATCTCAGTGCTGCATAATCACACTTTAACAAACCAAAGGCAGGCTACATTGATTAAATACACACTGGTACTTTTTACTATTTATTTCATTTTTCAATATTTGCTGCAAGTTCATTTGCAATATTTTTTTCAGTCTGTTGAATGAGTTCCTAACTGACACAACCAGTTCCAGATATTTTCCTGTACTGAATCTGAGTTGCCTTCTCTGGCCATTTCTATGAATTTATTGGTCAAAACTCAACCAAATGTATTGCAATAATGACAGGATTGTTGCTGCTAAAAACCTTTGCTAGGTTTCACACTAGTTCATTTATGTTATCTTTCTAAACTAATGTGGCATCCTAAGGTTATTTTCCATCAAAAGTCTTTCGAAAAGGACATTTTTTTAAGCTTAAATTTTGCAATCATGAGAAAACATAGATGATGAGGAAGAGTCCAAGAATATGACAACTTGAGCGAAGCCCAATATTTCACTGCAACACTTTTGACTGTCTTCCTGTTTACCCAAACTATCAGTACAATTCCTGATGTGGAATTCATTTTTCAGTTTTGTGACCTCTCACTCAAAGGGAATTTTGATGTGTAGTTCCTTAGAATTTCTTCAACAGCTGTATTTACTTTGTTATGCCCAGCTGCAGTCAATAAAAGTTGACGCTCCTAATGAGAAAAATATACATACATATTTTATTGATGGAAGTTAAATCCTTTATTTATATGCACCCAAACATTTGTTAGAGAAGGAAAGATGTTCAACAAATAATTCAGCTAAGATTCTTATGTTTTCAATGACTAGATGCAGTTACAAGGTTCTATCTATCTATCTATCTATCTATCTATCTATCTATCTATCTATCTATCTATCTATCTATCTATCTATCTATCTATCTATCTATCTATCTATCTATCTATCTATCTATCTATCTATCTATCTATCTATCTAATTTGTTGAACTGCAAACAAATACTGTATGTTTAAATACTTTCAAAAAGAATTATGTTCCCCAAGGACCATCACTGACACAGATCCATAGTCACACAGAAGTAAATTGACCAAACAGGTGACTTTTAAGCTAGTAAAACAGCACATACAGTGTCATATGTAAAAACAGATGTTTTATCTGTAACAATCCAAGCTTGTTATGCATAGAATACTGTCTATTTTATATCATTATTATCACTGTCTTTCCATTAATATGGCACAGGCTAATCAATGATCCCATTCTCTAGCACGGTGTTTCTTAAACTGTGGGTTGTGAGGCATTTTGGGTCATGTAATGTCTGTACATTGGTTGCGCTGTGGTAGATATCAACATCTTTAAAGAAAGACACTTATCCTCTAACAAGATGAGTCTGATAAACAAACATTTGGGTCAGTAATCAGGCAAGAGAAAAGCTGATCAATACGTCATTTAAGCTCATACTTAATGGTAACTGAATTTATGTAACAGTTCTGAATAATGTGTACATATCTTACTCTGATTGGTTAAAAGACATGAGAAGTTTAACAGAGAGCACAACCAACCTACATACAAATCTTACTCAATTATATCCCTGTACTTCAAAATCTCTTAATTTAGATATTACCCTTGAAAATGAATGTCCAGTTTTATTGTTTACAGGACATTTGATGATCTCTTAATCATACGCTTGGTGTATTACATCAACCTGCTGCTGGTACATTCTTGCCTTTGTTGTTCACTTGACCTTTATTTGGTTTCCTGATATGCCTGAACAGGTTTCTGACATTTATTAACCCTTTTATACTTCTAAAAGGGATGCTACATTTTAACAGTGCTGAGTAGTGAATTACAATAGTACTGAATGAGAAAGGGTTGTGAACGGTTTGTGGAATGCCTTTCAAGAGTTCACAGCTTGCAAGGGGAACATAACCCCCCTTGGGAATGATCAATGGTGATTCTCCAAGGGACATCACCCCCGGGACAGTGACATTAGTGATTCTCCAAGGGACCCTAGGAGGGCAGTGACATTGGCAGTTCCTCTCCAAGATAACATTCAATGACATTCTGCAAGTGGCATAGATGATGCTCCATGGTGATTGTGGGTCACAAAGATATACAAAAAGCAAAATTGGGTCACTTGAAAAAAAGTTTAAGAACCCCTGCCCTAGAAAGATCTTAGCATTGGCTGTTTAATTTCTTTAACTTTGCAAAAGAGTTCATAATGACTTAGTAATATTGTAGTTGCTATAAGTAATATAAGTTGCTATTGCAAAAATGTCAGCATACTACATTATTATTATAGGAATGTGAATTCTATACAAAACTCAAACAGCTTAGATGTTTCCTTTCATTAAACAATTATTTATGCTTGTATAAAATATCAGTTCTAATGCAGTACTATATTGTTTTTCATCAAAACATTATTTTTTCAGAAAACCATAACAGGTAATTAAACTTAATAATTTCTAATAAATTATATAAATTTGTCTTATTTTGGCTCTTACAGTTGATAACGTCAAGAAAGAAACAAGTACATGTATCTTCTGCTTGAAGGTGAAATGGTTGTATGTTTAAATAACTTACATTTATAATCTCTACATAGTGATCTTTAAAAATGTCCTCATATTTTACTAAGACTAGTCTATGACAATAAAGCATTTAGCTACAAGTTCCCTAAACTGTGAAATGATTTGTCTGCCTGCCTAGGGGTAGTAGAAGGTGTTGTTCTCAGAGGTACGCTGTGTCATGAACTTGGAGTTCCAAAGCATGAAAGTCCCAAAAAGCACTTCCAATAATGTCCATAAAATATTTATTGTCCAAAATTGTTCTGTAACAAGAATAAAGCTCTGTGGACCACAGAGGCAAGAAGAGCTTTGTAACCAATAAGGCAATTCAAAGCAAATACAGTCCCACAACAAAATCTAGAGAATAGTCAAAAAAACAGAGCAAAAAGTTAAAAAATCCAGAATCAAAAAGGTACAAAACAAAGTGAAACACAAGAACTTGCCCACTCCAGAGTGTGTTCACAATGAACCTGCAGGAACTATGGGAGACCCTTTGGATTTATAGAAGTGGAAAGCAGTTCCTGGCTGTGATTGGCAGGTTAGTCCCATATCTTGGAGGATCGAAAAATTCACAGAATATCACCAAGTCACAGAACATATAGCAAATAATAAAAGAAAGTAATTATAAATCAAAAGTGAACACAAATACATAAAGCAAGAATATGAGTTCAAGCCAGTGGAGGAACCTTGGCCAACATACTGTATAACTCTCTGAAGGATAAACCAAGGGAAAAAGAAAGATTCTTGGAATCTGGCAGGATGTGGACACATCTCATTCTGGTTGCGAAGAGGCAACCAATAGCATCCAAGTGAAACAACGGTGACAGTGAAGAAGAAAGGTAGTCTACCTTTGTTACTTTATCTCATAGCCCCATCAAGGATTTAGAAAACTGGCTGACATCTTCTCAGATAATGCTCATTATAGAACATAACAATGCACAACCAAATACTTCCCTCTTTATGTATTTTTTGGGTGCAGCTCTGCTCTATTATATTCTCTGTCCTTTTTTATTTCTTCCACTCTCTTTTTAAGCTAGCATTTTTAACACTAAGAGATCCCATTCTCGACTAAATATCTAAGCTCATACCCTTGATTGTGGACTTTCATATATGTACTGGGGCATATTGTTCAAACACCCTAAACTTAGCTAGTACAGTATATGCCACTCCATTGCATACACAGGCGTTTGCACACATCCCCATTCATGCCAAGTCTCTGTCTCTGTCCATAACCATTGAGTCCTTTGTACCCTGTAGAAGAGTCTTTTGAATAATATACACATTTATTTATACTGTGTCATTCACATATGCATGGGAGGCAGCTAAAGGGCTCAAAAGAAGGTAGTTCCATGCCAAACCAGAGGATGGCAGAGTGCAATAATCCTTTCTCTTTTGTCCCTGTAGACTAAACACAGGACATTCTGCCTGGATTTGAAGATGTCACTTCTGGTTCTGGGGTAGGAGGGTGGCGGTTGGCTGTTGATGTCACTTCCGGTTACAGTCCCAATGACACCACTTCCGGTTCCTGTCCATATCACTTACCCTGTCTGACTTTAAAACCCCCCACATTCCTTCTGCCAAACAGTTCTGTTTTGGGCTCGTATCTGTAACAACCTTTCATTTATCTTTTTTGCCTATTTTTCAGCCATACTTCAAGTATACGGGAGGCTGCCCCAAACCTTTTTCTGTGCAAGGCATGTTATTTTCACAACTGTCCTAAAAATAGGTCCTATTGGTGTACTGTTAGTCAATTTGCTAGTAGGCGCCCTGCCTGGGGTTTGTTTCCTGCCTTGCGCCCAGTGTTGGCTGGGACTGGCTCCAGCAGACCCCCATGACCCTATAGTTAGGATATAGCAGGTTGGATAATGGATGGATGGATTATTGCTAGTATGGATGCTATCTAGAGTACATTAAATTTCATCTCAGCCAGAATTTTTAATCTCATTTTGTCATCTGAAAATTTGAGTTATCATCCGAAAATTTGAATTCTTGGCATGGCCATGGCCAAATGTCTGCTTGCCACCCAGTGGAGGTTCTTGAAATTGGTTAATTCCCTTCTCTAGTTTATATCAATCTACTGTATAGCCTAATCCACCATTTTCTCCATCTGTTATTTAATTCAGTTCTTTTTTGTATAGCGCTTTTCAGTCACTGCAGGCATAGAGCTCTGTGACAAGTCTTCATGTAAAATGCAAGTACAGGTTTGACAAATTACTAAATAAAGAATTAGTACCCATAAAGACATAGATTTATGAAAACACACAGAAAACAAAGTAGAAACTGAATAACAAAACTGGAAAGCAATAATGTCTATCCATTAACTGCTGAAGTATGGCACCAGCTGACAAAGTAGGAGAGGATATGTCTGCACTATAAACAACTATAACGAAACTACTAACAAATTAAGAAACCAACTGCAAATTACTCATGATGCATATTAGATACCAGACTTCAAATGGATGTCCAACAAAGGGTAGCCAAAAATATGAATACCATTCGTGCATGATCTAACCTTCTTATCTAATTTAGGGATTCAGGGTGCCAGAACATCGTAGAGCCCATCATGCACACTGCCACAATCGCTCATAAGGGGCCAGTTTAGAGCTGTCAGTAAGTTTAAAGTACATAGCTTAGGGGTGTGAGAGGAACACCAGAGTATGAAAACACTTGCAGACTTAAGGAGAATCAAATTATCACCTTTGGCTTTTTAAGAATTTTCTTGAAGTTTCTTTTATGTGTACTGGAATAATGCTTAGCCTGGAGATCTGAGGCATTATGGTTATGTTTTACTTAAATGCTCTAAATTTGATTCTCTAGTCCCTTTTCTCTGTATACTTATGTCTCTCCTTTTTCTGGATGTTGGCTACTGTGCTTACGAAATGGAATAAGACTTGGATGGGGTAACCAATTGGTAATTTGTTTTTTGGTCATTAATCTCTGAGAATTCAAAGATTGAGGGCTTGGTTTGAGACAGTTTTTTGGTAGTATGGTAGTTCAGTCTAGTGATGTTATGAGTGTGGGTGGAGGATCACACCATGGATGTTCTGATTCCTAAAATGTTAACTTCAGGAGCTGCCCAGCGACTGTCTGCATTTATGTGGCACAATGTCTTCATACATTTTTTTCTCCTTGTACTCTAGTCTTCCTCAGACATCCCACATAAATATCTGTGTTGGGATACCTGGCAAATCTAAATAGGACTGGTATATGTGACAGTAAAAGTGTGCGTGACTGTACCTGTGATTGACTCACTCCTTACAATCAGCATTTCCAGAATAGACCACATTCACCTGTGGCTCAAGCGGGTTTAAGAAATAAA
Organism: Polypterus senegalus; assembly: GCF_016835505.1. NCBI lineage: Eukaryota > Metazoa > Chordata > Cladistia > Polypteriformes > Polypteridae > Polypterus > Polypterus senegalus. Next base: position 28,416,714 of record NC_053161.1, on the reverse strand, counting down.
TGAACACATACATTCTCACTTCTTTTTTATCTAGCTGAATTATGTATGTGTGCTGTGCATTAGCTCTATTTCAAATGTTCATGTTCCCAAAACAAGGGAAGCTTGTTCACAGTTACAATTTGAAAAAATAACCACAATTCCTCAAATGTAGAAAATCACTGCTTCTCCAGTTTATTAGCAAAAGCAGTGAATTGTGAGTATTTTAAATTTAGAATGAAGTCACACCTGCTTTTCAAAATGTGTTCAGTGTGTGCTGTGATGAATCCAATTTAGTGAACCTGCAATGTCCTACAAATGCATTTCAAATCAATGTTTCAGTAACTGCAAGAACTAGAAAGCAAACTACAGGCTTGAGTTTTGTAGAGGCCAGGGCCAGATTAGGACTCTACGGTGCCCCTGGACATCATCTCCTCTGGTGCCAACATATACACACATGGAGACAAATTAAATGAAATAAACTACACACTAAAAGAAACAAATAAACCAGTAAGAAAACATCTAAAAGACAAACACATATGACCTGCATTCATTTTCTTAAATTGTACTTGTAGGTCCATAGGTGTGATCTGAGGAGCTACTAGAATCCATCCATTCATCCATTTTCCAACCCGCTGAATTCGAACACAGGGTCACGGGGGAATCTGAACAATAAATCATAATTGTTAAGGATTTGTGAGTCACGGTTTTGTTCTTTCCAGCAACGGCTGCACTCAGGTCCTAATCTGGGATCCTGAGGTGGTTTGTTGTGTGGTGTGTGTGACAAAGCTCTGTATCAGCACATGCAAGCATAAAAAAATTAATGATATTAGAAATAACATAGTATATCCCTCCAACACTAAGGATCCTCCTAAACCCCAGCATCCTGTTATAAACAAATTAAACTCTTTCACTAGGATAGATTTACCTGATTTAAAGAAAATAATCTCTCAATTAAAACCCTCCACCTGCGTCCTTGACCCGATACCAACAAGGTTTTTCAAAGAAGTATCAGGCGTGCTAATTGATAATGTTCTTGACATAGTAAATTCGTCACTAGATACGGGGGTCTTCCCAGACTGTCTTAAGACTGCTGTAGTTAAACCCCTATTTAAGAAACATAATCTCGACCCCTCAGCTCTTGAAAATTTTAGATCCATCTCTAACCTGCCTTTCTTAAGTAAAGTTCTGGAGAAGGCAGCCATTATGCAGTTAAATGACCACCTAAATAAACATGCTATTCTTGATAAATTTCAATCCGGTTTTAGAACAAATCACAGCACAGAAACTGCACTCGTTAAAGTAGTAAATGACTTGCGGGTAAATGCAGACAGAGGCCATTTATCTGTTCTCATCCTCTTAGATCTGAGTGCTGCATTTGACACCATTGATCACAACATTCTTAGAAATCGCCTTAGTCAATGGGTGGGCCTCTCTGGCAGTGTCTTAAATTGGTTTGAATCCTACCTGACAGGGAGAAAATATTTTGTTAGTTGTGGTAATTACAACTCAAGACACATGATATCCAATATGGTGTTCCACAAGGCTCTATCCTGGGTCCGCTGTTATTCTCAATCTACATGCTTCTGTTAGGTCAGATTATCTCAGGGCACAACGTGAGCTACCACAGCTATGCTGATGACACACAGCTGTACTTATCAATAGCTCCTGATGACCCTGATTCTATTGATTCACTAACAGAATGTCTGACTAGTATCTCAGAATGGATGAATAGTAACTTTCTCAAGTTAAATAAAGAGAAAACTGAAATCTTAGTGATCAGCAATAATGGATACAATGAGGCTATTAGAAATAAACTGGATACATTAGGATTAAAAGTCAAGACGGAGGTAAAAAGCTTAGGGGTGATTGTTGACTGTAATCTGAATTTTAAATCACATATTAATCAGATCATTAGGACAGCATTTTTTCACTTAAGAAACATAAGTAAAGTTAGACCTCTTATATCACTGAAAGATGCTGAGAAATTAGTTCACGCGTTTGTTTTCAGTCGACTAGATTACTGTAACGCACTCCTCTCAGGACTACCCAAAAAAGACATAAATTGTTTGCAACTAGTGCAGAATGCAGCTGCTAGAATCCTAACTAGGAAAAGAAAATCCGAACACATTTCTCCAGTTGTGATGTTGCTACACTGGTTACCTGTGTCATTCAGAATTGACTTTAAAATTCTGCTTATGGTTTATAAAGCCTTAAATAATCTCGCCCCATCTTATATATCGGAATGTCTGACACCTTATATTCCAAATCGTAACCTTAGATCCTCAAATGAGTGTCTCCTTAGAATTCCAAGAACAAAACTTAAAAGAAGTGGTGAGGCGTCCTTCTGCTGTTATGCACCTAAAATCTGGAATAGCCTGCCAATAGGAATTCGCCAGGCTGATACAGTAGAGCAGTTTAAAACACTGCTGAAAACACATTACTTTAACATGGCCTTTTTATAACTTCAATTTAATCTTAATTAAACTTAATCCTGATACTCTATATGCTCAATTTCCTCATAATAACTATTCATGGTGGCTCTAAAATCCGTACTGACCCCTACTCTCTTTCTGTTTCTTTTTCCGGTTTCTTTGTGGTGGTGGCCTGCGCCACCACCACCTACTCAAAGCTTCATGATGCTCCAACAATGATGGATGGATTAAAAGGTAGAAGTCTACGGGACCATCATCATCAAGCCCTTCCGTGAGAATCCTAAATCCAAAGAGGACTGTTTCATTTATGTTAGGTAGAATGCCCAGAGGGGACTGGGCAGTCTCATGGTCTGGAATCCCTACAGATTTTATTTTTTCTCCAGCCGTCTGGAGTTTTTTTTTTTTCTGTCCCCCCTGGCCATTGAACCTTACTCTTATTCGATGTTAATTAATGTTGATTTATTTTGTTTTATAATTGTGTCTTTCATTTTTCTATTCTTTAATATGTAAAGCACTTTGTGCTACTGTTTGTATGAAAATGTGCTATATAAATAAATGTTGTTGTTGTTGTACACAAAATTCAAAGAATGGGCAAATCACAGAATTTTACTTTCTTTCAAAGTATCACAGTATTTTCTTGAAGCTCCTTTTACCCAGTAAATAGAAACAGACAAAATAAAATAAGGGTTAGGCCAAATCCCCTGTAATTATATGTGCTAAAGTAGGGCAATAAAATGTGAACAAAATGCACAACATGAAATAGAGGCATTTAAAAGAAAAAGAATTGTAATAACTGCAGCATTTAGTTCTTACAATTCAAAATATAGCAAATCAACAGACAGTCAGTGTTGGATGCTTGAGTCAGCTTAAGACAGACAGAGAGAGAGGATGCAGAGTGGTTAGTTTCCTTACGGTGGAGTGAAATGATCGGCGCACCATGAGACGGATTATTACCTGCTGATTTATTGGAGGAACGAGTACGATGGTGGTGGATTCCAAGGGACATCAGGAGATGGAAGGACAATTGATTTTGAGTGGTCTGGCAGATGTCAAAAGCGTCAGTCAAGGCATGGGTTGGAAGGAAGGGCTGTTGCTGATGGTGTCTCCACTGACTGAGCAAGCTATGTGGTGAGCTGGGGAAACAGGAGAGAAGTTCCCCTGGGCTCGGTTAAAAGCATGAAAAAGAAGAGCAAGGTCCTTAGGACTACATTATTTTATTCTGGTTTTATCATTGGCCTATTATTTTTAATTTTAACTCGCTGATTTTCACATGATTTAAAGGATTATTTATTGGCTAATTATTGAAGATGAAATGTACTGCACTTTAGACAGTTTTGTTTGGTGTTTCATAAAAGCACTGAGCACTTTGCATGAATCCATTGCTGACTGTGTGCGTCCTTATTTGCCCAGCTCATCCTTGGGTACATTATCAATGGTTCAGTCACGAGGACTCAGACAGCATTTCTGTAATATATAAAATTATTTTACAGTCTATCCCTTTCAATGATCCAAGAGAACAGTGGGAAAAGGATCTCTCGCTCAACTAATCAGAAAATCAGTGGAAGGTAGCAATGCTGAGAATTCACTCAAGCTCCATATGCGCAAAACATACAATTATTCAACTCAAAATTATATATCGAGCGCATCTCTCTCATTTAAAATTGTTCAAAATGTTTCCAGGGCAAGATCCAACCTGCGAACGCTGAAATCAAGTTCTAGCTTCACTGGGTCACATGTTTTGGGCCTGCAACAAATTAACATCATTCTGGACCAAAATCTTTAAATGCCTCTCAAAAAGCCTTGGTATCACAATCCCTCCTAACCCATTAAGAGCTGTGTTTGGTGTACTTCCAGATGGACTTAAAGTGGAGAAGGACAAACAAACTGTGATTGCCTTTACTACACTACTGGCACGCAGACTTATCTTGCTCAACTGGAAGAATCCTAACTCTCCTCTTTTAAGTCAGTGGGTAACTGATGTTATATACTATTTGAAATAAATTCTCACTTAGTGGATCTGTGCGGAACTTTTTCAAAACCTGGCAGGATCTAATCAATAACATTTTAGAATAAGCATTTAAATTGAGGAAGGGAGGTTCTCTCCCCTCTTTTACTCCATTTATCTCTATTCATTTATTATTGTATCTATTCATTTGTCTTTACTAGCATAAAGTTTTACACTGCAGGCCTAGCTCTCTTTCTCAGGGGTGGAGATTATTTATTTTGAAACTTTTTCTTTGTTTTTTCTTTTTGTAAAACTCGAGTTATGTGTATGGAGTGTTATTTGATTTTAAAAAATTCTATTAGATTGAAAAAAAAAGGGGATTAATGGTTCCAGGTTCAAGAGGCTCCTTGATGCAACTAGAGAACATTGACCCATCTCAGACCATCACAATCTGTTTAAGCAATAGAGCAGATATTAAATTTTCTATTTGTATCTCCAAATGCCAGCACATAAAGAAAACAGTACTGAACCCTGACAGACAGCATATTTAATTTCAGGACATAATGACGGTGTGCTGTCATCGCCTTTCTGTACTTACTGAAATCTGTTTGATAAGTAAGAATGAAACTATGTGATTATAGCACCAGATAGCCTTATGTAATTTTCAAGCCTGTATGAAAGATTAGAGTGCTCAATGGAGTGAAAAGATGTGTTTAAATCTAATAACTAAATGCCTTCATCAGAAAACACGGAAATGTCATGAACAATAGAAGTTAATATTGTTTCTGTATGGTGACTGGTAGCCTGACTGAGACTCGAATCATAATAAGGAAGATAAGAAATGGTAATGATCCACGTGCGTTTATAAACTCTCGCTTTGATATGAGTGTATCCTAAGAAGCTGGTAGTATGTATTTCACTTGTAGTCAATTATCTGTTAAAGAAAATAATTTTAAATAACATTTTAAAAAAACGTGGGTGCATTTAGATAACATGTGGGTGCACTGGCTTGGAGGGTGACACGTTTCAGTCATTTGTTGTGATTACTGCATTCTGTGGATTCTTCCGGGAATTGTCATTCCACCCCTCATTTTCAAACTAGAGAGGCAATTCCCTTATAGCAGGGGCTATAGCAGAAGAAGACCATAAAGTCATTGTCGTTTACACCCACATTGAGAGGGCGAGCTTGCGTTACATTGAAACGACATTAAATTTGTTTCTCTGCAATACAAGCTTGGTGTGACATGCCTGGTTCTTGTAATGTTTGCCAGTTCCTAACAACTATTTGTAGATAGCTATGGAAAGATACGACTTAGCTGTAAATTTTGTTGCACTTTCATAATGTGAGTGTACTACATGTTTGTGTGAATGTTATTTGTTTTGAGTTGTTGGATACAATTTCATATTTCAATTAATACTCTTTGGTAATCAGCTACAGTATACAGCTGGTAAACATGTAAATGACTGAGAGCTAGGAAATGAACAAATTGCTTGTTTATTAAGCTAATTTAAAACAATCATGTGCCTTACAACAGCTCATGCTTTGTTTTTTCCCTTCAAAAACAGTAGTGAAAAAATAGTTGATCATTGCTGATTACTGCCTGTACATTGTTTTGCCAGCAGCTATGTTTAATATTGCTTTAATATTCAGAACAGTTTACTGTTTGTCTTATACTTCAGAGACAAGCAATTGATGTAAAATTTAAATACTGAGATTTCATACAGTACATGCACTACCACAGTTATAATTTGGGTCTAACAAATTAAAAAAGGCCTGAATACATCAAAATCCCCACACACTCTGATAAAAGACCTGGGACCTGAATAAACATTTTGGAAACAATTGAGAGCTTATGAACAAATGAGTGATACAGTGCATCTGGAAAGTATTCACAGCGCATCAGTTTTTCCACATTTTGTTATGTTACAACCTTATTCCAAAATGGATTAAATTCATTTTTTTCCTCAGAATTCTACATACAACACCCCATAATGACAACGTGAAAAAAGTTTACTTGAGGTTTTTGCAAATTTATTAAAAATAAAAAAACTGAGAAATCACATGTACATACTGTAAGTATTTACAGCCTTTGCTCAATACTCTGTCAATGCACCTTTGGCAGCAATTACAGCCTCAAGTATTTTTGAATATGATGCCACAAGCTTGACACACCTATACCTGGCCAGTTTCACCCATTCCTCTTTGCAGCACCTCTGAAGCTCCATCAGGTTGGATGGGAAGCATCAGTGCACAGCCATTTTAAGATCTCTCCAGAGATGTTCAATTGGATTAAAGTCTGGGCTCTGGCTGGGCGAGTTGTCCTGAAGCTACTCCTTTGATATCTTGGCTGTGTGCTTAGGGTTGTTGTCCTGCTGAAAGATAAACCGTCGCCCCAGTCTGAAGTCAAGAGCGCTCTGGAGCAGGTTTTCATCCAGGATGTCTTTGTACATTGCTGCAGTCATCTTTCCCTTTATCCTGACTAGTCTCCCAGTTCTAGTATGATGCTGCCACCACCATGCTTCACTGTAGGGATGGTATTGGCCTGGTGATGAGCGGTGCCTGGTTTCTTCCAAATGTGACGCCTGGTATTCATACCAAAGAGTTCAATCTTTGTCTCATCAGACCAGAGAATTTTGTTTCTCATGGTCTGAGGGTCCTTCAGGTGCCTTTTGGCAAAGTCCAGGCGGGCTGCCATGTGCCTTTTACTAAGGAGTGGCTTCCATCTGGCCACTCTACCATACAGGTCTGATTGCTGCAGAGATGGTTGTCCTTCTGGAAGGTTCTCCTCTCCCCACAGAGGACCTCTGGAGCTCTGACAGAGTGACCATCGGGTTCTTGGTCACCTCCCTGACTAAGGCCCTTCTCCCCCGATCGCTCAGTTTAGATGGCCGGCCAGCTCTAGGCAGAGTCCTGGTGGTTTTGAACTTCTTCCACTTATGGATGATGGAGGCCACTGTGCTCATTGGGACCTTCAAAGCAGCAGAACTTTTTGTGTAACCTTCCCCAGATTTGTGTCTAAAGACAATCCTGTCTCTGAGGTCTACAGACAATTCCTTTGACTTCATGCTTGGTTTGTGCTCTGACATGAACTGTCAACTGTGGGACCGTATATAGACAGGTGTGTGCCTTTCTAAATCATGTACGATCAACTGAATTTACCACAGGTGGACTCCAATTAAGCTGCAGAAACATCTCAAGGATGATCAGGGGAAACAGGATGCACCTGAGCTCAATTTTGAGCTTTGTGGCAAAGGCTGTGAATACTTATGTACATGTGCTTTCTCAATTTTTTTATTTTTAATAAATTTGCAAAAACCTCAAGTAAACTTTTTTCATGTTGTCATTATAGGGTGTTGTGTGTAGAATTCTGAGGAAAAAAATGAATTTAATCCATTTTGGAATAAGGCTGTAACATAACAAAATGTGGGAAAAGTGATGCGCTGCGAATACTTTCTGGATGCACTGTAAGAGAGGACGTGCAGGTGATGGGTGTTACAGAACAAGATGCAGATGACAGAAAGATATGGAAGAAAATGATCCGCTGTGGCAACCCCTAATGGGAGCAGCCGAAAGAAGAAGAAGAAAGATGTAATGTGTGCAGCTTTCTTTAAAATTAAACTTATTGTACATTAGATTCGTCTGTACATTGGTATTAATAACATACTGATTGCCTTTAAACAATCATTTTACTTTTATTAATATCATAAGCAACAGTAGCAAACCAAACATTTTTTTATTTTTGCTTTACCAACAAGCCAGCCATCATGTACAGCAGCACATTCAGCAAGTCATCTTCCAACATTACTTGCCTCAAAATCAATGAAATATGGGTTGACCCCTGACAGGCCAATGAGCCACAATGTGTGTCAGTCTCATCTCGGCACCACAAATGATTTGTACTGTATCTTAATATAACACAGCTTCTTTCTTGCTAGGTGCCCTTATTGCAATATGAATGCAGTCAATTGCTCGGATTACGTTTGGAAAACTGGACACTGCTGCAGATTGCCTTTTTATGTTGGCCTGTACACCCACACCATACAGAAAATGAATGTAATGCCTTACCAATTGTTAATGGCTTCTACCACTATGGATATGATGGAGATAAAGCTTGGCTAGAAATATGCCTGACCTGTCTGCCAGCTCTCTCTGTTAGCTGCCTGTTGCCAGAAAAACGACCATTGTTAAAATCTGCATATGAAGAGGTGTAGCGTGATTTTGGACAGCCTGTCTTTCTAATACTGGGTCAAATTCATCACAAATGAGCCTAAATATTCATATATTGGGTCATATGCCAGCCATCAACATGGACACGAAAATTATTTTTTCGATCCCTAAAAGCTTGTTCCTTTCTTTTACAGTGATTTGCATTGTCTTCAAGTAGCACCAAACAAGCCATATTGTGTCAAACCATTTAAATATGAATAGGAAATGACATGAGATTTACAGCCTTCTGGAGAGTGAATCACACCTGTGTTTGCAATTGTTGACAACAAGAAATTGCGTTGGTGACTAATCCTGAGAAATGACAACAGACAGCCTACAGTTCTTCAGTGAAAATACGCAGCATTGGCACTCTAAAATTGCAAATACAATAGTCTGTCCCCAAAATATAACTCAAAAATCCCGCACAAGGGAGAGAACCACTTTTGAGGTTTAATACAGTGGTGTGAAAAACTATTTGCCCCCTTCCTGATTTCTTATTCTTTGCCATGATGTTCTTTTTCTGAAATGCTGTGTTCCTTTTACGCCAGATGTAACGGGACATTTGCCTTCCAAAAAGTTCAACTTTTGTCTCATCAGTCCACAAGGTATTTTCCCAAAAGTCTTGGCAATCATTGAGATGTTTCTTAGCAAAATTGAGACGAGCCCTAATGTTCTTTTTGCTTAACAGTGGTTTGCGTCTTGGAAATCTGCCATGCAGGCCGTTTTTGCCCATTCTCTTTCTTATGGTGGAGTCGTGAACACTGACCTTAATTGAGGCAAGTGAGGCCTGCAGTTCTTCAGACGTTGTCCTGGGGTCTTTTGTGACCTCTCGAATGAGTCGTCTCTGCGCTCTTGGGGTAATTTTGGTTGGCCGGCCACTCCTGGGAAGGTTCACCACTGTTCCATGTTTTTGCCATTTGTGGATAATGGCTCTCACTGTGGTTCGCTGGAGTCCCAAAGCTTTAGAAATGGCTTTATAACCTTTACCAGACTGATAGATCTCAATTACTTCTCTTCTCATTTGTTCCTGAATTTTTTGGAGCTTTTGGTCTACTTCTCTGTGTCAGGCAGCTCCTATTTAAGTGATTTCTTGATTGAAACAGGTGTGGCAGTAATCAGGCCTGGGGGTGGCTACGGAAATTGAACTCAGGTGTGATACACCACAGTTAGGTTATTTGTTAACAAGGGGGCAATTAATTTTTCACACGGGGCCATGTAGGGTTGGATTTTTTTTCTCCCTAAATAATAAAAACCATCATTTAAAAACTGCATTTTGTGTTTACTTGTGTTATATTTGACTAATGGTTAAATGTGTTTGATGATCAGAAACATTTTGTGTGACAAACATGCAAAAGAATAAGAAATCAGGAAGGGGGCAAATAGTTTTTCACACCACTGTATGTTTGTTTATATCAACACATATTATAACAAGGACTCGATGATTTGAATTATTGCATGCATGAGTCATCATTTAGCTGGATTGACTGCATTTTTCTATTTACCACAGGGGAGGAGCTGTTTGGTTTTATGCCAGGGAGAGGAACAACTGATGCAAACTTTGCATTGAGACAGCTGATAGAGAAGCATCAGGAAAAACAGAAAGGATTGCATATGGTGTTTATTGATTTCGAAAAGGCTTATGAAAGAGTACCATGTCAAGAGGTCTTGAGATGCATGAGAGAGAATAAGTACCAGAGGATAGTCCGGATATGTATGAAGAAATGAGGATTCGTGGGGTAACATACAAGAACCCAGTTAGAGAAGATCTACACCAGGGATCTTCTTTAAGTCCTTACCTCTTTGATCTGGTTATGGATTTGTTGAGTCATGGGACAAAAGATCAGTCCCTCTGGTGCATGTTTTTTTCTGATGACATTGTGTTGTGTAGCACCAGAAAAGAGGAAATGGAGAGGAAGTTGGAAGAATGGAGACAGAGGATTGAAGATAAACAGGAAGAAGACAGAATATAAAAGGTTTAATGACGGACGGGGTTCAGAAGTTTGGCTGCATGGAGAGCTATTGAAAACAGGGGATAAATTTAAATATCTAGATGGAAAACTAGAAGCAGATTGCAGTGTGGATGGAACAGTTGGAAGAAGGTATCAGGAGTGTTCTGTGATTGAAAAATTATGGCAAAGGTTAAAAGACCTTAAGACCAGCAATGATGTATGGAGCTGAGACATGGGCAGTAAAGGGATCACAGGAAAAGAAGTTTAATGTGCCAGAAATTAAAATGTTGAGATGGATGTGTGGAGTTACAAAAAGGACAGGAAAAAGAAATTAGACAATTAGAGACACAACAAAAGTGGGAGATATCTAAGGAAGTACAAGGGGGCTCGGCCCCCTGCTCGCTTTGCTCACCAACCTCCCGGCCTGTGCTACGCTCCAGTAAGGTGACCTGAATTTTTTGGGCCAATCCAGGGACATGGCTGGGCTAGAGGAGCGTAGACTACTCCCCTCGTGTTCCGTGATTGAAGTTCTCCCACCACTACCGATGGAAAACTTTGAGTCGCACACGCTGCAGATCACAACTGAAGCATCTGGGGTCGGACGCAAATATGCAATTCACGCTGAAGCCCATCATTGAACTGACACTTCCCTTTAGCACTCATGTTGAATCACAGAGATCACCGCGCCAAAATGCGAAACAACAGGTGGAAGAAAAGAGCTGCCACGCTGCTCTCGCATCCAGAAGCAAGCCACGCGTAGACACAGCCACAGGCAGAGGCAGAGCACGGCATGCCTCTCTTAGAATCTACAGACCACAAGTAGGGACGCTAAACACTACAGATTAGATAAAGCGAAAGCTTACCACGTGATTTCTTGCCAAAGTTGCAGGATGCAGTAAAGCATAACCTTCGTCAAAACACCGTCCACGCGCGCTGAGTTCAAATTATTGTGGTGATGAGATACATTCAAAAAAAATGAACCAGCTGAAACCGGGGACAAAAAACGGGGACATGTTTCTGAGTGGGGACAGTTATCCAAAAAAAAAGGAGACTGTCCCTGGAAAATGGGGATGGATGGTCACCTTAGCTCCAGCCACTTTGTGTGTCTGCCGCTCGCGTATGTGGATTTCACTTTCACCAAAGAACAAATCTTTTAATTCTCGTTGATATGCCTCTTTATTGGGAAGAAATACTACTTTTCCCTGTTGGCAACACAAATTAGACGATCTACAAGTCTCCGACTTAAAGTTCTCTTTTCGCTGTTCCGTTATTACACTGAGTAATAATTTCCATTTGTTTGTGCTAATGCGATCTTTACTATCATTTTTTAGTACTTTCATTATCTCTAACCTGTTCTGCATTTGTATTGTGCCAACATTTTTGAACCTCTTTATGACGTTCTACTTTGTCATCTACTCTGTCTTTTATTTCTGGCCCCGGGCATGGGTAAATCTCTTGGCACAAAGTCTCATCTCGTGGGAGTTTAAGTATCTCTCTGAAAAAGTCTTGTCTCGTCCCAGCATTTATATAATAGAAAGACAGGAAAGTAGGTTGAAGTGTTAAGGGCATGTGATGAGGAGAGACAATGAAGACGTGGGTAAAAGTGATGGGAATGGAAGAACAGGGGAAGAGAAAGTGAGGGAGGCCAAAGTGGAGATAGATGGATAAACTAAAACAGGATCTGAAGGAAAAGAGCTTTACTGGTGAGGAGGTGCAGGACAGTGCTGTATGGAGAAGGTTGATCAAGCACAACAACCCCACAAGTTGGAGAAGATGGAAAGGAAAAAGAAGACTGAATTTCCATACTTGAAGGATGTCATTATTTCCCACTTTCTCCAAAATATGGGATACACATGGGTCAGAGCTGCCATAAGTTCTCCCATCAAGTTTACTTTTTAAATCCCACCTTTTGCAAAGAAAGTCACTTAGGAAAATTTGTGTTTATGCAAGATTTATAAATCTGAACCAAGGTTATTTCTTTATCCAGATTACTCAATTTGCTAATGCTAGCAGCACAAGATAATAATTAATTCATCTGCTGATGGAGTCTACAAGGAACTAGAAGCATTGTTCAAGAAAGTTGTGCCATACTTAAATGACTATGTTGTTCAGTTGCTGCAAATTGGACGGCTGTATAGTTTTGCAGCAAACATCCCTTTACTTACCTGATAGGGTTGTGATCCGGGGACAGAGAAGACCACTAAAAAAAAATCTGAAGCAATGAAACAGTACTGTCATGTTCCTAGAACTATTGAGGGATGATACCATACATGGCTTGTGCCATCATGTATTATTAAGCTGGAAATAATGAGGATGTAGCAATAATGTTCATCAGTATGTCTTGTCATTTATACGTTCTTCAGTGGGTTACAGGATCCCTAATGAGTACTAAGAAAATTTTTTGCAAAGCATCACACTGCCATCACCAGCCTGTACTGTTCCAACCAAACAGGTTGGCTCCATGGATTCATGTTGCTTGAGCCAAATTCTGATCGCACCATCAGCTTGATGCAAAAAGAGCCTGAATCAGTCTGACAATGCAACTTTTTCATTCCTGAATTGTCTTGTTTAAATGCTTTAAACAATATTTTCTTGTGCTTCACTGACAACATCAGCACCAAACATAATGTTTGGCTATTGCAGCATATTTGAGACAAAGTCCAATTAGTGGTGTGTTCTGAAATGGCATTCTGCACAAAAATATGACTTGCCGGGTTGGGGCTCATCTATTTGCATTTATGGTTCTCACCATTCTCCTTTGACCCATCCAATCTATAAGCTGTTTTTTGTCTATAGGATCACCTATTGCTAATATGGTTTTATTTTGAAAATATATATTTGTATATTTATATTTGCTTTCTTCAGCCATTCTCAGTCCTTGAAACATTTCTACATGAAAAACAACAGCCATTTGGAAGAACTAGAACTGACATACCTAGCACCAATGATGATGTCCTGTTCAAAGTCCATTCCATTGCTCTATTGAACACCAACTGATGCTAGAAACACTGCTCTGCCTGATCTGTATCACACGTTGCCATCACGTGACATCTTGGAATGCAGAATGTGTGTGTGGAGGGTGGTGTGCCTGATAAACTAGCAAATCAGCGTACACACTGAATATGTTTTTTTGGAAACTGAATATGCTTATGAGAGCAAACAATAATGTGTTTCTTCTTATATTTTTAGGTACTAATGTTTTGTACTAGTATCACTTTATTTAATACTTTTTTCCATATTGGTTCTTTCATGTATTTATTTTCTTTCTTTAATATTCAGAGAACACTGTATTCTATTTCCTATTTGGAGCACCCAGCACTCATCAAACTTATAAGAAACAGATGTTTTACCATCTCTTTGGTTACTCAGAGAGGGGATTAAATTGCACATATTCCTTTTTTCACATTTTACTTTCCAAAATCCATTTTTTGTTAGAACTGTGCAGTAAATTTTTCTGTTAACATCTTTCTTTCATTTGTTAAAATGAACATGTGTGAAAAACACTGCATTTTAGAAAGGGCAGCTGGACTTGGGAGAATGAATCTTTTTTTTTTTTAGCAAAGTAACTCAATTAAGGGTCAAGAGAAGTCTGAACCTTTTCATCATGAACAACAAGCAGAGGTAACATTCCAGTGCAGATGCTTCTCTCATACATGATGCATACTAGAGAGAAAGAAAATAATTATATATATATATATATATATATAGTGACAGATTGAGGCCGGTATCGCTCCCTTGAACCCTTGACTAAGACGTCAGACAACGGGTAAAAGTCCAAATAGTTGACTTTTTATTATTAAACAGTGCACAAAGCACCCTCCTCTCCACAGTACTCATAAATTAAACACAATACTCTACAATAAATCAATCCTCCACTCCCAGACGTGTTGCCACCCTTCCACCCAGCTCAGCTCGCCGTCTGGGAGTTCCCAGAGTCCTTTTATAATCCCTGACCCGGAAGTGTTTCCAATCCCCAGTCCATGTGATCTCCTATCACTTCCACGTTAGATCAAAAGTCCTTTTCTTCACCCTGGAAGCATGTCATTCCCCTTGTCCATGTGACTCAGATGTACTTTGGATGTACTTCCTGGGAGTAAGGCAAATAATCGTTGCTCCTCCCTGCAGCATCTCCTAGCGGCCCCCATGGTATCCAGCAGGGCTGTGAATAAAGACTCCAATGTCCATGATGCCCTGCTGGCCTTCGTGGCACTTCCCTGCTGCAGGGAGGGCTCCACCTGGTGGCGTGGGGGTATTGGCCAGGATTAACAGGCGGCCATATATCACAATATATATACTAGGGGGTTCTCCTCCTGCTCACTTTGCTCACCAACTCCCCCCGGCCTGATCTATGCACCAGCCACTTTGTGTCTCTGCCGCTTGCGTTGTGAAGATTGGGGCTGAATGCACCCCAAGGAGATGAGGTTGCTGCTCCGAAACCCCCTCTTAAATGGTGATACAAAGGGAAAAAATAGGTCTTGCTGCTGCTGCCATGCCACGTGATCTCCATCTTGCATGGTGCGTTGAACATTTAAACAGAAGCTGTCCTACTCTGTCTTTTATTTCTGGCCCTGGGACTGGTTAAATCTCTTGAGTTCTTGATACAGGTAAAATTCCGTTACAACGAATATCTTTACAATGCAATTTTCATTAGTATTTTTATGGTCCCGACAGCTTTCCCATATCACACAAGTCTATAGAAATCTCGTTACTATGAAGTACATTCAGCAGACACTTTCATTACAAAGAAGTGACCTTGAAATGCTTGAATGAATCATCCACAGAGCAGTTAGTTCTGTGACCGCAGCTCAGTTCTGTACAATGATCCCCAAACAGAAACACTGTCATTTTTTTTCTTTCTTCGAACTTTCATCCTACTGTTTTTTTTTTTTTTGCCTTTTTTGTTTCCTGCAGTTTTCAGTGATACATTTTGCTTATTGCTCGTCAACATTTGAAAAACATCCATTGGAATTTAACTCATTGTCACCCTGCTATAGAAATGGCAGATATGAAAAAACTGTAACAGTTCATATTAGAAAAAAACATTTTTACAGCTCTCGATTGCGGCAAAAAGAAAAAAGACATTCCCAATGAATTTGGAATTTCGCCATCCACAGTATCAACTTTCTTGAAAGACCGAGCAAAAAAAGAAGAAAAATCTCGGGTTGCAAACATATATGAACTGCTGCATTTGAAGACGTTGAAAAAGCAGTTTTTATGTGTCTCAGTGACACTCGTTCAAGAAACATTCCTATTAATGCGGCACTCATTTAAGAAAATGTGAGGTTTGTAAACTCTCTTGGGACCTCACCCAACTAGACAGCATGCCGAAGAGCATCCCGAAATGCAATCGCCGCGTCTGTGGAAGACAGTTTATCAGTTGCCGGGGTAACAGCAGGCACACAGCTATGCTGCGTCTCTCCAGGAAAGCAAACAGAAAAGATCTCGATTGGTGATGCATGGTACATTGTAAATGCAGATAGCAGGATTACTTGGTCACTGACCTGGCCACGACCATGCTTGACTGCTGTGTCTGTGTATAGCAGAGTGGTTGATCCCGCTACAAAAAATAATTGTGCCGTTCCCGTTTCAAGCTGAATAAAGTTACTAAAGTACAGAGACTAAGCCTTGTGTTTTGGGGTGTAAGACAGGGACTTATAGTGTGACCCTGATCTTTTAGGATTCGCTTCTGTGTCGCTTCAATGCATCGCTGTGAGCCTGCAGCTGCCCTGCCCCAGCAACGGACAAACAATCTTCCACAGACACTGCAATTGCATTTCGGGACACACTTCAGCATGTTGTTCCTGTTGGGTGGGGAGTGGGGGGATCCCAAAAGTGTTCAGAAACCTCACAATATGAGGAAGAAGAAAAGGATGATTGATAACTGTGCTGCACACAACATGCTTCTACATTTAGATAATGTTTGCGTTGAATTCCTCCCAACCAATTGCACAGCAGAGCTTTAGCCATTGGATTTGGGCATCATTTGCACCCTCAAAGTGTATTATGGCAAGGAAATGCTGAGAAAAATTCTCGTCAGCATAACTTGTAGGCAGGAGGAGATTAAAATTAACACAAAAGAAGGTATTGAAATGAATGTAAACGCCTGGACACAAGTTAAAGAAAAAACTAGAGCATAAAAATACAGAATCTCATTACAACCAAATTTTCGTTACAACAAAATATTTTTTAGGTCCCTGGGAGTTCATTGTAACAGAATTTTACGTGTATTTTTTTAGTTTATAATTTAGAAATGGAATAAGAATCAGAAAATCTAACAACATCATATTAAAGTTTGATAAATTCTGAAAAGAATGATATAAAACATATATGTAGGTTTTAAAATAAGCCATATTTAAAGCGTGACAAAAAAATCGTTGCACAAACTCGTTGCACTTTTAGGCTTAGGATTTTAAATACCTGTATATGGAGTATATTTATATATATATATATTGTGAAACCTGGCCCCGGCACAGACAGACGGACAACATTTTTGCACCCAACACACTTTTATTTACACTATTTACAAGTTCTCACGTGCACCCCCAGTGCCTTCTTGCACCGATTTCCCCAAGTCCAGGCCCACAGTCTCTTGTGCCTTCCTGGCCGCCTCCCGTCCTCTCTCTCCAGTTCCGTCTACTTCCTCCCGACTTCCACCAATGACTGGAGGGAGGCGGCCCCTTAAATAAGGCTCCCGGATGAGCCCCAGGTGTTCCGTCTTTGGCCACGCCCCAGCGTGGCGGAAGTGTCGGCTGCCTTCCTGGCAGCTCTCCGGGCGCCACATAAAGTCTTCCCCCCGGCACTTCCTGGTGTGGCGGAAGTGTCGGCTCCCGGGATAATTAGGCACTGGGCGCCGCCTGGCGGTGGCCACGGGTCCTGCAGGGCTGGGCTTCAATGCCCTGTACCCGAGGCCCCCTGAACCAGGACGGACGCCCCCACTCTGTCTGGAGGAGGCACTCGCCCTCCTCACGCCCTCAAGGTGTCCCGCCGGGCTCCAGCCCCAGCCGCGGACCGTACGGGATAAACCGGCATCGGAGCGCCGCCTGGCGGTGACCACGGGCCCCTACAGGGCTGGGCTTCCATGCCCTGTACCCGTGGTCCCCAACAGAACCAGGACGGACGCCTGCGGTGTGGAGGAGGCACAAGCCCTCCTCTCGTCCTCCAAAGCCCCGCCGGGCTCCAGCTCCGCCGGCGACTGCATGGGATCAACCGCATCGGGCGCCGCCTGGCGGTAACCACGGGCCCCTACAGGGTAGGGCTTCCATGCCTCGACCGTGGCTCCCAATAGAACCAGGACGGACGCCTCGCGGTCTGGAGGAGGCACAAGCCCTCCTCACGTCCTCCTGGCGCCCCGCCGGGCTCCAGCCCGGCCGGGGACCACAGTGCCCCACCGCTAGCGAGGACACGGGTCCAACGGCACAACCCGAAGGGCAGCACGCCCCGGTGAGGGTCCTACTATGCCCCCAGGGTCCAACACGGCACCCTGGGACATCCGTCTTCGGCACCCCCTCCGGCGCAAACGTGCCCCCATGGTCTGCGCCGCCTCGCCCCGCTGTTCCCGCAGTTGGGACACTATTGGCCTCTCGGCGTGGAGCCCTCCGCGAGCGCCCGTTTCAGGAGGGCAGGTCCCTGACGACGCCGCGTCCTCAGCGCCGCCGGGGCTTCGGCCTGTGGAAAAAGGAAAAGAGGGCCAGAAGCACTGCCAGGACACTCACCCGAGTGCCCTGCCGGTCTCCGTACCGCAGTGCTCCTGCCCCCTCCGACAGCCCCTGACTTGCCTGCTGAAGTCCTCCGTCGCAGGTTCCATGCCCGTCCGCCTGTTGTCCGCGCACCGCTCGCAGGCGGCTCGCCCAGCCGCCCAGGGGATCTCCTCTGCCCGCACAGAGGACGGCCCTTCTCCGGACGCGCACCCAGCCGCGCTTCTCTCCTATCGGAGGAACCGCATTCACCCTTCGGTTCCTCCTTCTTTTCTTGGACGCGCTGACGGTCTGGGTCTGAGCACAGCGAAAGCTCAAATCCAGCCACGTCTGCGTCCAGGCAGAGCGACAGGAGACAGCTGCAGGCTTGAGCGCAGGGCGCTAGGACCCAGGGCACCAGCAGCCCCGATCCTACCAGCCCCTGCATATTCAAGCTCCTCGCCGCGCTAGCTGTCTGCACCGCCCGCATCCGTTGTTGGGAGGTCGCCTACTCGGAGCCGGTCGTCCCGTAATCGGTCACGGCCATGTTCGGCGAACCCCCCCACTTGCTCTACGGAACGGCAACACTCACCACTCCCGCCGTGTTCTGCCTGCCTCCGGTTCCAGCGCCGCGCCGATCCTCCGTCTCACTCGGTGGCTTTCGACGCGACCGCCATCTCCATCAGCTGCTCACACTGAGCGGCGAGAACACGTAGCAGCTCCTCTAAAGGCGGCTTGGCGGGCCGAAGGGACTCCTCCGACACACGCCGAGCCGCTGGTGGAGAGAGAGAGACAGACGTCGGTGGGCTTACCTGTCCATCAGCTCCACGCGACGCCTGCCTCCTCTGGGCCACTCCCTCTGGCCCAATCGGGTCTCGGTTTGGCACGAGACTGGCATTCCTTGGGCCCGCCTCTATCCAATCATCGGCGGGCACGCAAGACACACCGGCCAATCCCGTGCCTGTCAGCGGCGGGACATCCGCCCGCGCCATCTTGCCTTCCCTGCTCCGAAAAGCGGAGACGTGCCTCTTCGCCGCGTTGTGGTTGCGGGCGATTCCTCGAGCCGCAGCGCTCGTTCCGCAGCCTTCTTTGCTGCCGCCGCCGCCGCGCTGCCGACAGCCCGTGGCGCGGCGTGCTCCTGCCACGACGCGATCCGCTCTCCCTCCCTGTAAGAATAGAGGTAAGACCGACCCCGAAGGGCCGATGATTGCAGGGCAGGGCACTTACCTCCTGGATCCCGTCATGCCGAGGCCCCCGCCTTGGTGTGGCCTTCTGTGCTGCCACGCCGGCCTGGCTGTCCGCCTCGACAGCGCGATTGGAGCCCGCTGCGCCCGGGCGATGTCGGGTTCTCCTCCGCACTCGGGAAAGCTATTCCGCTGTCCGAGGCGGTTTCTGGGGCGAACGCCCCGCTGGATGCCGCGGGCGCTCCCGCGGCCAGTGTGTGGGGTCCGCTGCTGCGCCGGGCCGTTCACAGAAATATTTTGTTTTAACAACACAGGTCCCCGCCTTGAACCAGGCGGAGGATCCTGCCGACTACGCCACTGTGAAACCTGGCCCCGGCACAGACAGACGGACAACATTTTTGCACCCAACACACTTTTATTTACACTATTTACAAGTTCTCACGCACCCCAGTGCCTTCTTGCACCGATTTCCCAAGTCCAGGCCCACAGTCTCTTGTGCCTTCCTGGCCGCCTCCCGTCCTCTCTCTCTCGTTCCGTCTACTTCCTCCCGACTTCCACCAATGACTGGAGGGAGGCGGCCCCTTAAATAAGGCTCCCGGATGAGCCCCAGGTGTTCCGTCTTTGGCCACGCCCAGCGTGGCGGAAGTGTCGGCTGCCTTCCTGGCAGCTCTCCGGGCGCCACATAAAGTCTTCCCCGGCACTTCCTGGTGTGGCGGAAGTGTCGGGCTCCCGGGATAATTAGGCACTGGGGCGCCGCCTGGCGGTGGCCACGGGTCCCTGCAGGGCTGGGCTTCCATGCCCTGTACCCGAGGCCCCCTGAACCAGGACGGACGCCCCCACTCTGTCTGGAGGAGGCACTCGCCCTCCTCACGTCCTCCAAGGTGTCCCGCCGGCTCCAGCCCCAGCCGCTGACCGTGGGATAAACCGCATCGGGCGCCGCCTGTCGGTGACCACGGGCCCCTACAGGGCTGGGCTTCCATGCCCTGTACCCGGGGTCCCCCCCAGAACCAGGACGGACGCCGCGGTGTGGAGGAGGCACAAGCCCTCCTCTCGTCCTCCAAGGCGTCCCGGCCGGGCTCCAGCTCCGCCGGCGACTGCATGGGATCAACCGGCATCGGGGCGCCGCCTGGCGGTAACCACGGGGCCCCTACAGGGTAGGGCTTCCATGCCCTCGACCCGTGGCTCCCAATAGAACCAGGACGGACGCCCCCTCGCGGTCTGGAGGAGGCACAAGCCCTCAATAGGGACCACAATATATATATATATTAAAACATTAGAACACTCTGGACGAGAACAGGCCATTCAGCCCAACAAAGCTCGCCAGTTCTATCCACTTGTTTCCTTCAAGAAAACATCAAGTCGAGTTTTGAAAGTCCCTAACGTCTTACTGTCTACCACACTACTTTGTGTAAAGAAAAACTTCCTAATGTTTGTGTGAAATTTACTGTTAACAAGTTTCCAACTGTGTCCCCGTGTTCTTGATGAACTCATTTTAAAATACAAGTCTCGATCCACTGTACTAATTCCGCTTTATGATTTTAAACACTTCAATCATGTCACCTCTTAATCTTCTTTTGCTTAAACTGTAAAGGCTCAGCTCTTTTAATCTTTCCTCATAATTCAACCCCTGTAGACCTGGAATCAGCCTAGTCACTCTTCTCTGGACTTTTTCTAGGGCTGCTATGTCCTTTTTGTAGCCGGAGACCAAAACTGCACACAGTACTCAAGATGAGGCCTCACCAGTGCATTATAAAGGTTGAGCATAACCTCCTTGGACGTGCTCCACAGATCGTGCTATATAACCTAACATTCTGTTAGCCTTCTTAATGGCTTCTGAACACTGTCGGGAAGTCGATAGCTTAGAGTCCACTATGACTCCTAAATCCTTCTCATAAGGTGTACTCTCGATTTTCCGACCGCCCATTGTGTATTCAAACCTAATATTTTTACTTCCAATGTGTAATACTTTACATTTACTGACATTAAATTTCATCTGCCACAAATCTGCCCAAGCCTGTATGCTATCCAAGTCCTTCTGTAATGATATAACGGATTCCAAATTATCTGCTAATCCACCTATCTTGGTATCATCTGAAAACTTAACCAGCTTGTTACTTATATACTTATATATATATATATATATATATATATATATATATATATATATATATATATATATATATATATATACAGGTGCCGGTCATAAAATTAGAATATCATGACAAAGTTGATTTATTTCAGTAATTCCATTCAAAAAGTGAAACTTGTATATTAGATTCATTCATTACACACAGACTGATGTATTTCAAATGTTTATTTCTTTTAATTTTGATGATTATAACTGACAACTAATGAAAGTCCCAAATTCATTATCTCGGAAAATTAGAATATAAAGACCAATGCAAAAAAAGGATTTTTAGAAATGTTGGC
The DNA here is from genome assembly GCF_016835505.1 of Polypterus senegalus. Lineage (NCBI taxonomy): Eukaryota > Metazoa > Chordata > Cladistia > Polypteriformes > Polypteridae > Polypterus > Polypterus senegalus. The sequence goes on along the minus strand of NC_053161.1, from coordinate 28,394,915 downwards.
CAACTGAAAGGTATGAACATAAAAAGTATGAGCATGTACAGCACTCAATATTTAGTTGGGGCTCCATTGGCCTGGATTACTGCAGCAATGCAGCATGGCATGGAGTCGATCAGTCTGTGGCACTGCTCAGGTGTTATGAGAGCCCATGTTGCTCTGATACTGGCCTTCAGCTCTTCTGAATTGTTGGGTCTGACATATTGCATCTTCCTCTTCACAATAGCCCATAGATTTTCTATGGGGTTAAGGTCAGGCGAGTTTGCTGGCCAATCAAGAACAGGGATACCATGGTCCTTAAACCAGGTACTGGTAGTTTTGGCACTTTGTGCAGGTGCCAGGTCCTGTTGGAAAATGAAATCTGCATCTCCATAAAGTTCGTCAGCAGCAGGAAGCATGAAGTACTCTCAAACTTCCTGGTAGACGGCTGCATTGACCTTGGACCTCAGAAAACACAATGGACCAACACCAGCAGATGACATGGCACCCCAAATCATCACTGACTGTGGAAACTTTACACTGGACCTCAAGCAACATGGATTCTGTGCCTCTCATCTCTTCCTCCAGTCTCTGGGACCTTGATTTCCAAAGGAAATGCAAAATTTACTTTCATCAGAGAACATAACTTTGGACCACTCAGCAGCAGTCCAGTCAAGACGCTTCTGACGCTGTCTCTTGTTCAAGAGTGGCTTGACACAAAGAATGCGACAGCTGAAATCCATGTCTTGCATACGTCTGTGCGTGGCGGTTCTGGAAGCACTGACTCCAGCTGCAGTCCACTCTTTGTGAATCTTCCCCACAATTTTGAATGGGTTTTGTTTCACAATCATCTCCAGGGTGTGGTTATCCCTATTGCTTGTACACTTTTTTCTACTACATCTTGTCCTTCCCTTCGCCTCTCTATTAATGTGCTTGGACACAGAGCTCTGTGAACAGCCAGCCTCTTTAGCAATGACCTTTTGTGTCTTGCCCTCCTTGTGCAAGGTGTCAATGGTCGTCTTTTGAACAACTGTCAAGTCAGCAGTCTTCCCTATGATTGTGTAGCCTACAGAACTAGACTGAGAGACCATTTAAAGGCTTTTACAGGTATTTTGAGTTAATTAGATGATTAGATTGTGGCACCAGGTGTCTTCAATATTGAACCTTTTCACAATATTCTAATTTTCCCCGAGATACTGAATTTGGAACTTTCATTAGTTGTCAGTTATAATCATCAAAATTAAAAGAAATAAACATTTGAAATACATCAGTCTGTGTGTAATGAACGAATCTAATATACAAGTTTCACTTTTTGAATGGAATTACTGAAATAAATCAACTTTGTCATGATATTCTAATTTTATGAGCGGCACCTGTACTGTATATATATATATATATATACAGTATATATATATATACTGTATATATATACATATATAAAATCATGCATATGCATTGGAGGCTTGATAGAGGTATGCAACAGCCCACCTCAATGAAAGGGGGTGCTGCCGCTAACGTTGCCATCACCTTCCCCACAATGCAGAGAAGCCATTCAGTGAAATAGTTTAGCCCCGTCCCTAATAGCCTAGTCAAAATATCTGAGCGTCCCAGAAGGAGGCGTCATTACCGAACACGGCAACCCCCCAGATGGAGCTCTCCTAGAGTGTCTGCCTTTATTCACTTTTCAAGAAATTCCCACTGAAAGGACAAATACCTATGAGCGTCATTTTTATTTATATTTGTTTGACTTAGCTGTCTCTGGACAATAAAAGGAATGACCTGGTTTGCATCTCAAAATTTCCTTGCTGTTTTCAGAGTTGTCATTACTGCACTATACAAATAAAAATACATATAAAAGAAAAGAATACATAAACTGGAGCAAACTTGACACGCTAGTCTTTGGGTTAAGGTAGGAAGATTTTACAGAGAATGACAATGAAAATGCACTTACCCACAAATTAAGAGTACTGTGGGGGGTATAATATTGTAAGTGTTAAGGGCAGTCTCTGTTACCTCAATTACAACACTTTATATTAAATAACAGAGACTACAGTGTACTTATTACATAGCAGTGGTTGTAGAAGTAGTATTGTCATAGGTGCGGGGTATGGTGAATGACTTACTTTCATGTCCAACTAGCATGCAACATGTCCTCACTCTCTGGCGCCACAATGAACAAGAATGTACAGTAAGTACTGTATATAGCAACTTCCTACGACAGTGTTGTTAGTCTGTTTTATTGTAACCTACGTCGGATTACTAGTAACTACACATGCAAAGTGTTGTCTAATTATTTTTATTTCAATTTCAAAGATGTAGTCAGAAGAATTATATTTTGCACTCTAACTTATACTGTACTTTGAATTTGCATTGTTAATTTCAGTATCTGTTTTTTCAGACCTAAAACAATAGTACCTGCAATGAACCAATTATTTCAAGAAAGTTCACAGTTTTAGCTGCATAAATACAATTGTAAGGATGCATCTGTAAAAGTTGCTAGTATTTCATACCATATGTGGATATACAATAAATTCACAAATGATGCATAAATATTTATATAATGTTTAAACCAACACATAAATACATGTAAAAGCCTGAAAGTACATGTATTTTAGAAATCAATAGGCACTGTCATTTCCATTTGCCATGAGAGTGGTTTGTGTTGTGTTATGATTGATGCCATGTCCCTTATGCTATATAAGATACCGGCCCACCATGTTTTGCGTCTGTGTTTTTAGAATGAAAGAAATCTCTGGTACTCCAAAT